>NC_051062.1:7832721-8132721 GCF_904848185.1 Acanthopagrus latus
ATATCATGCTGCGCATTACCGTAATGTTCGCCTTCAGCCAGAAGTAGCAGATCACAGATCTCCTCGTTCTCTCAGACAAAGCTGGAGGATAGAGAGAAAAATGGAGCGCTTTTGTCTGTGGAGGTTTTTAATACTGTTGCAAGTGTGTTATTTGTGTCTGGTCTCCGCGTCAGGTGAGATGTTTTGAAACAAATTCAAATGAAGCCATTTTCAAAGTGGCAGTAAGACTTCGCCGCCAAGGAGCTAACCCAACTAAGCTAACAGCGCTAACTTAGAGGTTTATGTGAATAGCGGTTGAATTGTAGCACTTTTGCTCACAGCAACATCGTAATATACAGCTTATAAATTGGCTGTTCAACTCATTGAGGCTGGGTGCGGTTTTGGAAACAGGTTTGAAAAAGGCTAAGTTAGCGCTCACAGATGTTCTTGGAGTGACGCCACAAGTGTTTCGGCGTATTTCTACTATGTTGAGTTATTCATCATGGAGTGTAACTAGTGGATGCTGCGTTTATAATTTTAAAGTCGTGCGATGTTAACAAAAGGCATTATCTGTAATGTGCAGCACACTTGAGGTCCTTGCTGAGCCAGCAGTCTTGTTTAGGGGCAGCCTCATTGCAGACCCTGACCCTTTGTTTACAGGGGATGCATCAGTCTCATGATCCCATTGGGAGATTGTATCCTGTAAATCTGTTCTGACACTATCTTCTATCATTTGTAGGGAATCAGTGGAAGACATTTAAAGACCAGATTTCGGATGCTGTTAAAAGTTACACCCCATGCAATGCTGCAAACTGCAGCTGCCATCTAAGGTGAATGTGTGATGCAAATATGTCTGTGCTTTGTTTTATTGTATCATACCCGTCAGATAAGTAGTTACTGCTGCATTAACCGCTGTGAAGGTTTGACTCATTTTTCTCTCTGGTGCTCCTCATTTCTGCCTCAGTGTCCTACAACATGACTTGCAGCCGTTTAGAGGGAAAATCTCCGAAGATGTCATGGCTGCGACCCTTGAAAGAGGAGTGGGCACCCATTACCAGATCATTGGACACAAGTTGTACAGGGAGCACAACTGTATGTTTCCGGCCAGGTAAGGAGAGCAGACTGAAAACGAGCGACCCCTCTTCTTAATCCCTTTCCTCGCCACCTCTCCTTGCGTTGGAAAAGACTCGATGAGAGAGGAGTCGAAGTAACAAAATGTTACGAGGCGCTGATCTCTCATTTGATCATCTTTAAATAACGATTGCAATTTATGAATACAGAGAAACACATTTGTAGAGTCCTGTTCCTGTCATGGTTTGTATATTCCAGCTTTGTGTCACAGCTGCTCAGTAGACTTCCGCAAATGATTCACACGTGCATCCTCGCTCATAATCTTTATCTGTTTCCTGTTTTCAGGTGCAGCGGGGTGGAGCATTTCATCCTGGAGGTGATCGACAGGTTGCCTGACTTGGAGATGGTTGTAAATGTCAGGGATTACCCTCAAGTCCCCAGCTGGGTGCAGCCGACGCTGCCAGTCTTCTCTTTCAGTAAGGTCAGACTTTAGTCATTAGTTTTACACACACTTAAAAAAGCCACATGGATGCTTATTGAATACACTTAAAATGTTTTTGACATTTGTGTGTTTAATTCGAGCAGACAGCAGACTACCAGGACATCATGTACCCAGCGTGGACGTTTTGGGAGGGTGGGCCTGCTGTGTGGCCGATATACCCCACTGGACTGGGACGATGGGATTTGATGAGGGATGACCTTAAAAAGTAAGTTCCCATCAAAGATCCATTATTGTGTATTTACTGTTGCTGAAATTATAAACCTAAAGTAGAACTTTGAAGGAACTAATCTTCTCAGATGTGACTCTTTCTGCTCCGATAAATGGGATGTATTTTAATTTCAGTGACTTATCTGTAAAATGTGTTGTGGCAGGTCTGCGGCACAGTGGCCATGGAAGAAGAAGGAGTCCAGAGGATTCTTTAGAGGCTCCAGGTCAGTCGCATGTGTTGGTCATCTTCTTGTTGCATACCCACATGTCAAACTGTACCCTGTTTTCCATCTGCAAGTTTCTGAGCTGCTTTTTCTCATTCTCTTTTGTGTTTGTTTGACAGAACCAGTCCCGAGCGTGACCCTCTGATTGTTCTGTCAAGAGAAGCTCCAGACCTAGTGGATGCAGAGTACACAAAGAACCAGGCCTGGAAATCTGAGAGGGTTGGTCACACTGAAGCCACGCCAGAATGATATTGTGATATAGTCACACTGTGCCTTTTATTTAACCGTGCCTTCTGTAATAATTGGTTGAGGGTCATAGCCTCAGTACAGGTTGAAACACTCTCATCTGTCTGACTCCCTGTCTGTGTTTTTACTTCCTCTTTTAAGGACACACTCGGGAGACCGCCGGCCAAAGAAATTCCACTTGTCAATCACTGCAAGTACAAGTAAGCTAAATTTGGATCAAGGACAAAATGATAAAACTCATTTTAGAGCGATTTTACCACTCACTCCTCACCGTTGTTGTTTGATTGCAGATATTTATTCAACTTCCGCGGTGTGGCTGCCAGTTTCCGCTTCAAACACCTCTTTCTCTGTGGCTCCCTGGTGTTCCATGTGGGCGATGAATGGCAGGAGTTTTTTTACCCTCAGCTCAAGCCCTGGGTGCACTACATCCCAGTCAAGCAGGATCTCTCTGATGTCAGGTAATACAGCATGTTTCTGATTTTACTGATTATGTTTACCTCTGAAGGTTTCACACAAATTGCCATCAGAATATTTGGCAATAGATTTAAGAATCGGAATCTAAGAGCACAGATGTCAGTGAGCCCAGCTCATTAGATTAGATTTTCTGTCAAAGAACAAGATCCCTTCGGTTTGTGTTTGCACTAAAGCCACCAGACTCCATTTCAAGTCATTTGATTCTCAGGTTTGACCTGTTTTTACTCATTAGAATTCAAAGCCAGTTTCCTCTGAAACCGTGGTGAGTCAGCAGAGATGAATCAGACGTAGCAGCTATTTTAAATGGATTCCTATTCCCTTGTCCGACATTTTGTGGCTCTAAATAAGAACATGGTACCAGTTTTCTTTAATTTTACTTATCTTTTAACACAATTTTGCTGTTGAGAGCCTTTAAAGGGGTTACAAATCCTTAGTAAATATCGTCCCTGTTGTAGGAGACCTCAGATGTTCCTAAATGCATAATAATCTTCTTTGTATATATTCTAAATGTTTGTATGTCGTGTTTCCTCAGAGAACTACTACAGTTTGTCAAGGAGAATGACGCCATCGCACAGGAGATTGCCAGAAGGTAATGGATCAAATCATCAGAACATTTAATTTTAATGTATACGGGCAAGTTTGTCTGACTTCCAGTTTCCCGTCCACAAAGGGGTAATGAATTCATCCTCAACCACCTGCGGATGCAAGATGTTTCCTGCTACTGGGAGAGACTCCTCACAGAGTTCAGCCGCCTTCTCACCTACGAAGCCAAGCTAAAGAACAACTACAACCAGATTGTTCACAGAGCCAGCAAGACAGAGCTATAGGAGACTCTGCAAGACCAGGGGCCTCATTTATAAATCAGATTTTTTTTTTTTTTTGCCGTTATGATTCATTTCCTCATTTGGACGTATGCAAACATGTAGTTTTATAAATGAGGTTCCAGGGCAGCTGTAGTGAAGGTAAATTCCAGATAATGAATGTAATCACTGCACAGCAACATATGATTTCCTCACAAGCAACATTGGACGTGTGTCTTACAGGACTTGCAGGGCATGGAGCTTCTCTTCGTTTTTTTTTCTTTTAGTTTAGTGTGTTGACTGTGAATGCTTCCACACCTTCGGGTGCCACTAGGTGCCAATTCTTCATCTCTTTCCAGTTCAATTAATTGGGATGCCTTTTAAAAATAACTCACCAGCAAAGCATCGTCCGCATGAGCTGCGTTTTTAGACTTTTAATAAATAACCCTGGTGATGTCATAGCGATGTCATCAGGGTTGCATCTGTTTGGGCTGAAAGGGCGTGGGGCTTGAAAGAAATGGCAGGAAGTCATCCATTTGCCAAGTTGCGCTGTGGGAAGTGTAGGATCCAGTGTTTTCGGCCTTTGATGCATACAAAGGACTAAAAGTCGGGATATTTCGTACTCTGGTACTTTAATTTTGACTGTTCTTTTTTAAATCTGTCTCTTATGAATCCACCAACTTTAGTGAAGTGGCACATTAAAA
Organism: Acanthopagrus latus; assembly: GCF_904848185.1. NCBI lineage: Eukaryota > Metazoa > Chordata > Actinopteri > Spariformes > Sparidae > Acanthopagrus > Acanthopagrus latus. Next base: position 7,836,929 of record NC_051062.1, read on the forward strand.
AGCTTGAGTAGTGCTTGAACATGCAGTTTTAAGACTTAAGATGAAAATCGGTCCTCTTGGATTTTATTTTAATGTTTTCAATTTTGTTTCTGAACGTCAACCTGAGACTGAGTGTTCAGCTCACTGCCTTGCTCAAGAAAAAGCTGAATTGAACCTCTGACCTTTTTTTTTTTTTCTTTTAATTTACTGCAGACCTTTCAACAAAATCAAAAGACAATATTGCACATCCATAAATACTTGAATCAAGGCACAGCAGAGCACGATGTTGAATTTCGTAAGCTGCTTAAATATCCACAACGGTTCTAGCAATAATAATTACACGTGCAGATGCCATAATGTAACATGTTTAATACATAAAGGGACATTTACTTGGTTGATCTGTTGATGGTGAGTGTCATTAATTTTGAATTTACTAGGTAGGTTCAAACTTTAACAGGCCATCAGCTTTGCAACACTGCCCTCTACTGGGCAACTGAGCTAACTCCAGCAGACCATAACCATGTGTCATTACAGCAACATATCTGTGATTCTGCCACAATTTAAATAACACAAAAAACATTATTCACAGTCAACATTTAATTACACAGTAAGTGCCAACATAAAGCAATAATCACTTTAGAGTAATTAGTTTTACTTTTACGTGTGGAGTTTCCAAGAAACACTCATGTTAACTGTTTTTACTTTTTTATGATGATGATGTATAGTTGATACAGGAGAATGTTGAATATGTTGTAGTATTCACATTGGATTGTAAACAAGCCGATTCTCACTGATGTGTGTTTTTTACAGTGTTATTAAGAACTGGTCCATTAGTATGGTGATTTGACCAAAAAGCTGTGATCGTGTGCCTCATCAACATTTGACATCCAGGTTGTTGTCGCAGCTTGTGCAGCATTTCTTTTCTAATGCCAATAAAAAGTTCTTAAGTCATCTTAGAGATGAGTTTTTCTTCTGTGATGACTTCGTCTGTGCTTTTGTTACAATTTATAATCTGTAATAAGCCAAACATAACTAACAATACTGATAGAATATAATTATTTCTTTCTCCCTCTCTCTCTCTCACTAGCACCATGCACATGCAGTGTAAGCTCGGTCCTCCACCGACAGGCGGCGCTGTTTTCTCCATGCTCTGGCCGAGGTCAAAGGTCAGAACCCGTTAAACAATCAGAAAGTCACCGCTGAGAAACAGGCAGGAAAGGGGCAATAATTGAAAACAGAAATATTGACAGTAACTACAGTTAATATGCATTAACAGAGATTGTAGCGCTTTGTTAAAGAAACTGTTCACTGATGACGAATTCAGCTCGGCGCGCTGGTAAGCTGCCTTTTCCCTGTGATATGACCGGCTAATAGATAGCATGCTAAGTGTCAATGCTAATGCTCCCATTGTCGGACAGACACATGAAACATACATTGTCCTGTTGTTTATTGTCAGCTAAAGTATGTAGACAGATCAATGCAATTCAAACCATAATCTGACGTTTCATGTAGAGAAATTAGGTGTATTTGTCACGGACACGTAAACGTGGTGAGAGTTTAGCTTAGCTTAATTTAGCTCACTACTCAGTTCACTGAACTGACACAGGTGCACCGCATCCAGCTGATTGAGGAGAGGTCAACAGGTGAACTGACGCATTGCAGGACACCTTTTGAAGACATTAGCAGGGCTACAGGTGACTTATTTATTATTCTTAATAAACGTGTTTTATAAGGTGATGCCGGTATTTAAAGAATGCTTAAAAGAGCCCAAATAAAACCATGCTAGCATGATAAGCTAGCTTGACTTGCAGGAATAAACCATCAGTGTAATGCAGGGGTCTCAAACTCAATTTACCTGGGGGCCACTGGAGGCAGAGTCTGTGTGAGGCTGGGCCGCATCAGGTTTTCCACAAGAAAAGCCCTGATAAAAACATTCCAATGTTCTCAAATGTCTTTATTTTTATTTTTAACACAAAATAAGATGAAAAAAAATAAACAAATGAAGAATTAAAAAGAAAATAAATAAATCAATCAGTGATAAATAAATAAAATGTCGTATTCGTAAAATGTCATGTCTTATGACATGAAGAAAATTTTTTATGTCATATTAAAATTTTGATATATGGTGTCATTATTATATATTTATATATTAAATATAATAATAATAATAATAATAATAATAATAATAATAATATGTATAAGATAATAATAATAATAATAATACAGCAGATATAGAAGACTTAAGAAACATATAGTTGCTGACTAGAGAAATCTAATTATTATTATTCAGATTCAAATGTCTGTATTAACAGTTCTTTAACCTTTAACTTTCTGAACAACAATGGAACATATAATTCCACTTGGTGTCACTGTCGCGTTGACGTTTCAGTTTCAGTGTTTAGCCGACACACGGAGAACGTCATTTCTGCAATGTGTGTTATTTCCGCCGGCGCCAGATCGGCTTGGGGTCCTGCGCTTGCATATGACGTCAAGCACGGCACAGTTTGTGATTGGTTGAAGGTCAGAAACCATGGAAACACGAAGTGTTTGTGGTGCCCAACAATGTTGAATATAGTTTAACATTAAATTAAATAAATTAAAAGTTATTAATAAAGTTCGGCTCGTGGCTAGCATGGAGCTAGCGCTAACAATAGAGGGTGATATGTATCTTTCCGTTAGGATTATCAACTAGTTTATTTACGGCCCGGCCTCGTTCCTCTACCAACAACGAACAATGGAGACACGGAGAAGACATTTGTTGGAACTGAACTGATCGACATTTTTATTGTAAATATTGAGACGAGAACTAAAGAGGAGACGAGTGGCGACGTTATTGTTGTGGAAGGAATACGGCCGGAAATGAGGTAACTCTAGCGGACCAATCAGAGCGATGCGGTCTCCGTGAGCTCTCTGTTGTTTGGGGAGGTGCTCGTAAGCTGACAGAGAGGGGGTCGGAGAGGGTACGCCATGACGCAGAGGGCTCTGCGTCGTTGCATACCGACGGATACAGAGAAGCATAAATCAGGACAGCATTCATATCAAACCCGCGGGCCGCACTAACATTAAACTTTCATATGAAGGCGGGGGCCACAAACTATCGTCCTGCGGGCCGCAGTTGGCCCGCGGGCCGCGAGCTTGAGACCCCTGGTGTAATGTATTTTAATGAGTATCAGAATAACACTCAGTTTAATGTCAGTTATTAGCTTGACACTACATTCATCATAAACATGTAAGGACTTACATCAGGATGTCTTCAGCTATTAATGAAACCTGATTAAAATCCTTCAAACATTTTTGTCAGTCTTAGTGTCAGTTTCAAATAACAAATTAACAAAGAGTAAGTGACCTTGTGTATTTATCTCTGATCCTGGACCAGCCATCACACCCTGCTCTGAGGACCTGAGGGTCCAAACAGTGCATTGAAAGCTCAATGGTGCATTTTACAGCCAAGACAGACATCTTATTCCAGGAAGTCTGCTTGTGTGCCCAGTGTGTTTTGATAGGACTGCACAATTTAACAGCTGCTGACCTGGACAGTCTATGTAGCCCTGCCAGGATTTCATTTGCCTTTAGGCTATTTATTTTGAGGACGGAGCTTGAGTCGAGGCAGTGAGTGCAACATCCCAACCCATGGCCATGTGTTTCTGCAGCCTAATGCCAGTTGAGGCGTGATGCATCCAGCGCAGCCCAGAACGGGCCTCGCCCTGCAGAGACGTCAGGCAGACTTAGCCCCTCGGGGCGCGTTTAGCACCGGCCTACTGCAGGGCCTCATCCAGAGCGTCAGGCCTCCTTCCTTCTGCTTCGTGCTCCCCGGGGTCCACGCAGCTGATGTGGCTGCTGCCCAGCCTGCACAGATGCCCTCCTCTTCTTCCTCCTCCTCCTCCTCCTCCTCCACCACCAGTCCTGCTCCTGAGCCTATCCTCTCTCCCAGCACCGTGCCAAGCAACTTGGGCAGGCCAGAATTCCCAGACACAGGATGGGATCGCATCAAGGACCTCTTTGAGAAAGAGTTGGTATTTCTCTTCCTTTTTGACTTCTCTCCATCTTTTATGCCAAATCGATTACTGTTCAGAAACCAGTAGTTTATTCTCCTTTCTGCTCCTGTTTTGTTTGGTGTGGGGATACTTTTTATGCTGCAGATGTGGACAATGTCAAACCTAGAGCTCTAACAATTAACTTAGCAACAGTAAATATACTGCTACTACTGTTTTGTTACAGTTTGATGGGCAGATTTTTCTTTTTTTTTTTCCAAGTTATGCCCTCCCAACACAACTGTCCCATAGTTAGGCATGTGTAATTTATTTTACATTTGTGACATTTTATTGATCAAATGATTAATCTATTTTCTATCTCTCACGTGCTAGTAAAAATAGTCTTGTTTTCTTGAGTCTCACCTCTTCTGGAAATGCAATTAATGATGTCAGAACTCATTATGTGCACAGTAGTAAATAAACAGTGTCATAGAAAAAGTACAAGGTACAGTTAGTAAAGTGTAAAACTCGAGCCTTGAATGTATTGAACGTGAAAATGTCATTATTATGTATGATTGTTCAAGAAAAGTTACAAGGGTGGTAATTTCTTTCAAAGACAATCACTTCTGTACCATAATGCACAAACTCTTGTGTAGCTATTTCTCTACTTTGGCATATACTCACATATAGTAGTGAACAGGTTGATGTGCTTTATCATAATGAGATGCTAAAACATGTCTGCTGCATGTCCCATCCTTTAATTTTGCTTGGTTGTGAATCAAACCTGTTGGCTAACATTTGTTAAACTATACATTATAACATCTTAACAGAAGTTCTTCTGGGTTTAAAGTCAGGGGTGAGTTGGTTCTCAAAAGAAAGCATCTTTGTCTCCCTGTAGTGCGACACAGAGGTACCCAGAGGAGCTGACCAATGTGATAAAGAGCGGCGTTGTTGCTGCAGTAGCAGGCATGATCTATGGAGGCCTACCAGCCGCTCGCCATGCTAGGCAGAGGTACATCCAAATCAGCCAGGCGGAAATGTATACCAGCCAAGTGGATGCAGTGGTGAGTGGGTGAATGGCAGAGAATGGACTTTATACTGCACGAGTGTTGACGTTCCATTGATCCTGTTGTTGAGGATTTGGGGTAGATTTGTGACAATAAGATATGAATAATAATGTCCTTTGTGTCTGCATCAGCGCTCGGCCCATAACGCAGCGATCCGTGGTTTCGTGAGGTACGGATGGAGGTGGAGCTGGAGAGTGGCTGCTTTTGTCACCTTGTTCAAGTAAGCAAACTAATGAAGAAAATGTACCATGAAGGTGTTTAACTTGCCGTAAAAACTAGAGCAGTTTGTTTCAGTCTAACTGCGTGTCCCTCGTGTGTTACCTTTCCTCTGTAGTTCTGTCAGCACAGGGTTCTCTGTGTACCGAGACAAGTATGCCCTCAGCCATTACGCTGCAGCTGGAGGTGAGTCACATGGCTTCAGTGGGGCCTGATCAAACATATTTTTTAAACCTTTATTTATCCAGGGAAAGCCAACTGAGCCTGCTCGCTGTGTCACAACAAGGCTTCACATTCATACATTTCAACACATTTCCATCTGGGAGCTGTTCTACACAAAGTCAACAACGGGTTCAAAGCAGAATAGCAAAAAGATAACTTGTATATGTGAAAGAGCTTTTTTAATCCGGATGACTATGTCAACATTGACACCAAATGATCCCTCTAATATTTATCTTGAGCAAAATAGTCACATTTTTCCCTGCAGGTCACATAACTGGGTCACTTAGCGGTTAAGGCCATGAACCACAACAAACCCAGTTCATGTTAGGCCGAGATGCATGTCACTCTCCCATCTCTCTCTCCCCCCTCATTTCATGCCATCTCTTGGCTGCAGCTGTCTAAATAAAGGCCTGGAAATGCCTATAGAAATTGATTTGGAAAAAATGTACTCCAGAAATTTACTGCCCAGAAAATGTGAGTTTATATTGTGCATAACTGATGATTGTGTTTTGGTACTGATACTCATGGTGGAGGTTTTATAATCCTCGTTTAACCCGGTGACAAATGGTTTTAACACATGCAGCACACATGCCAGCACAGTGAGTGATGAATAATGATGACAAAAGTCTCTGGTGTTTGTCTGTGTGTCTGTCCATGTGAACAGCTGTGACTGGAGGTCTTTTTAGACTGAACCTGGGCCTGCGAGGGCTGGTGGCGGGGTCAATCATCGGTGCAGTACTGGGGTAAGTTTGGCCTCTGTTCCCACAAGTGTTTATTCACAACAGTTCCTCACCCTGACAGTCCAACACATCAACTTTTTACACCAACTAATGTGAATCTCATCAGTAACATCCACAGAAGCTGCTGTTTTTTATCCCCTCTTTTTTTAAAACATGCATATTCGCTTGTGTGTGTGTCCATGTTCATGCCCGTGTGCTTGAGAGCAGTGAGCACTCTGGCAGCCAGCTGCGCTCCTCCCAGCAACCCTCTGTCGCCCAGCTGAACCCCCTCCCACCCCCACACCCACCTCTGTTGACGGTGCCAGAGGGACTCATGTGCACTGCAGAGGGCCATGTTTTGGGTACTAGAGCAAGGAGACAGGCCAAGGCAGCAGCTGCCCGTCTCCATTTTGACCATCTCTGTTATTCCAGCCTCTCATATCCATCTACCATGGTCTGATCTGGACTTATGCTTCCCTCCTCTCTCTCCTCCACTCTCTCGTCTCTCTCTGTCCCACTTTTCTCTCGTTCTCTGGCCACTTTCAGCTGAGTGCACAGAGCCAAGAGCACATTTGAATTTGATCGTATAATGGAGATTGAGTGAGAGGTGTTTGATGGTGTAACAGACTGGAGGGGCTGGTTTGGATTGTCTCTGTGATCATCGGCTCCCTGTTGGCCCAGCCTTGGTCTGTTCTCGTGTTGGCTCCCTGCTAGTATTTCCTCCCCCTCCTCCTTCTCACCCTCTCACTGTCTGCCTGAGGGACCAGCCACCTGGAGCATTTGATGTGTGCAAACAGCCCCTGCCCCAGCTACGCCAGGTGCAGTCGGGGCAGAAGGGGACGAAATGAAAGTAGGCAGCTAATCGGAAAGTACATCACGCTCCAGATCTCACCCCAGAATCGGCCTCTCATCCAGGCACGTGGTGGAGGTGCGACTGGAAGTTTTAAGAGAGAGCGAGAGGGGCATGAATTTGTAGGAGACAGCTGAGAGAAAATTGGACACTAATTTGTTACAATGGTGCAAAATAACAGACAGCTTGGAACGTTTCTGCAATTAAAGTTTGACAGAACCTGAGTGTGACGGCTAGGTTTATTCCAAATCAGATTATGACATCGAGGAACTCCCAGTGCCTCAGGAACATTACATACCCAGTTTCTCCAGTGTAGATGTGTCTGGAAGGGTTTTATGTTTCATACTCAACCTTCTTCATTTTTGATACACTTACGATAGATTTTTTTTTTCAATTTTTTTAATGCCATCTCATGTTAAGGCTGTTAAGAAGCTATGCAGCAACATTAGCTCTACATTAGTACCCTGATATTTTTACCCCACCACATTTAGATGAAGCCAAATATGAAATTTTGTTCTGCACTTCTCGATCGGCATAAAATATGCTCCAAAAAGTGATCTAACATCCTCCTAAATATGTTTGTCATATTTCTAATGAAATAAACTATCTTGTCTTCAGGATTCCCACGGGGGCTTTGATCATCAGCATGCACTCTCTGACAGGAGAAGCTGTCGGAGAGAAGAGGAGGAGAGAGCGCAGGGAACTCTATCAGCTCAGACTCGCTGAATGGTAATTATATATATATATATATATATATATATATATATATATATATATATATATATATATATATATATATATATATATATATATATATATATATTTTAAAAAATGTAATGACATGTAGGATCAAGCTGCCGTCTTATTCACCAGTTAATCTCCTTTCTGTCATGACTTTAGGACAGCTCGTCTGCAGCTGACAGATGAGTTGATTGGAGATCTGAATGTGAACTCTCAGCCGGAGGAGCTCCAGAAGGACATGCAGAGGATCCAAGAACTGCTCAGTTTACCAAAGAATGATGATGTGACTCAGGACTCGAGCACCCAGTGACAGTAGCTGCCTTACTACCTGATATATTACAGTTGTTGGAGGTGGGACTTCACACAACTGGGAGGACAAATGGGTCACTTCTTCTTCTTTGCTTTGGCTCCACACATCTTCTCCTCCAAGTGTGTGGAATCTGCTCCACTTAAGAATTTAAAGACACTGTTGTACCTTTGCAACTGCTGTTAAGGTGCCCATGAGTTGGACAGCTACAACAGGGATTTGTGTGTGTCTGTACGTTTATCTTTGTGAGGAACCATTAGTGTGTGTGTGTGTGTATGTGTGTGTGTGTGTGTGAGTGCGAGTGAGAGAGATAGGTTGGATGCAACTAAGAAAAAAGACTCTTCTGAATAAAGAAGTATTTCCCATAAAACCATAATTTCTTTACAAAACTATGAAAGTGCAGAAGCTCATCACCCAGACGGACACAACCTCACCTGTCTTCAGTATATTATTTTAGTACCGACGGATGCTTGCTTATTATGTTCCATACACCTTAATTCTTACAATTGTCACTTCCTTTCTGCTATGAAATGGCTTCTGTCTTCCTTATGTCTGTAACGTATTGTGTGCTTTTGACTGTGCCTCTGGGGCTTTTCAAAAACTTGGTCAAACATAGCCTTGGTCCCTGGTGTAAACAAGATGTGACACAGCAGCAGCTGTGTCCCAAGATGCACCAGTGACAGCTGACATGCTGACGGACAGCCAATAGAAATAGATATGAGGAACACTTCCGCTCCAAAGCACAGCTTGGTCAGTGACGATAACTTAAGGTAAACTGAAAAGGGCAGTATGTACAGTGGGGCAAATAAGTATTTAGTCAACCACCAATTGTGCAATTTCTCCCACTTGAAAAGATGAGAGGCCTGTAATTGTCAACATGGGTAAACCTCAACCATGAGAGACAGAATGTGGGGAAAAAAAAAAAAACCCAGAAAATAACATTGTTTGATTTTTAAAGAATTTATTTGCAAATCATGGTGGAAAATAAGTATTTGGTCAATACCAAAAGTTCATCTCAATACTTTGTTATGTACCCTTTGTTGGCAATAACGGAGGCCAAACGTTTTCTGTAACTCTTCACAAGCTTTTCACACACTGTTGCTGGTATTTTGGCCCATTCCTCCATGCAGATCTCCTCTAGAGCAGTGATGTTTTGGGGCTGTTGTTGGGCAACACGGACTTTCAACTCCCTCCACAGATTTTCTATGGGGTTGAGATCTGGAGACTGGCTAGGCCACTCCAGGACCTTGAAATGCTTCTTACGAAGCCACTCCTTTGTTGCCCTGGCTGTGTTTGGGATCATTGTCATGCTGAAAGACCCAGCCACGTCTCATCTTCAATGCCCTTGCTGATGGAAGGAGAGTTTCACTCAAAATCTCTCGATACATGGCCCCATTCATTCTTTCCTTTACACAGATCAGTCGTCCTGGTCCCTTTGCAGAAAAACAGCCCCACAGCATGATGTTTCCACCCCCATGCTTCACAGTGGGTATGGTGTTCTTCGGATGCAATTCAGTATTCTTTCTACTCCAAACACGAGAACCTGTGTTTCTACCAAAAAGTTCTATTTTGGTTTCATCTGACCATAACACATTCTCCCAGTCCTCTTCTGGATCATCCAAATGCTCTCTAGCGAACCGCAGACGGGCCTGGACGTGTACTGCTTCAGCAGGGGGACACGTCTGGCAGTGCAGGATTTGAGTCCCTGGCGGCGCATTGTGTTACTGATAGTAGCCTTTGTTACTGTGGTCCCAGCTCTCTGCAGGTCATTCACTAGGTCCCCCCGTGTGGTTCTGGGATTTTTGCTCACCGTTCTTGTTATCATTTTGACGCCACGGGGTGAGATCTTGCATGGAGCCCCAGATCGAGGGAGATTATCAGTGGTCTTGTATGTCTTCCATTTTCCAATAATTGCTCCCACAGTTGATTTCTTTACACCAAGCGTTTTACCTATTGCAGATTCAGTCTTCCCAGCCTGGTGCAGGTCTACAATTTTGTCTCTGGTGTCCTTCGACAGCTCTTTGGTCTTGGCCATAGTGGAGTTTGGAGTGTGACTGACTGAGGTTGTGGACAGGTGTCTTTTATACCGATAATGAGTTAAAACAGGTGCCATTAATACAGGTAACGAGTGGAGCCTCGTTAGACCTCTGTGATGGAAAAATTCCTTTTCATTATGGGTTGATGAATTTTTGAACTATTTTGTTGAATATGATTTCTTAAAAACATTTATCTAACTTGCTTCATGTGACTGATATCTTATGCAAATGCATGAACACCTAACCTCTGCCCTATATGATTGTAACAGAGTCATGAACCAGCCAAAACTCAGATAGAAAGTCGTCTTCTTGTCTTATGTTTTATGTCTGATAATTTTATGCTTCATACAGAGTCCCAGGTCATGCGTCATGAAGTTTTAACTTTACGTCTTGTGTCGATGAGAAGCCTGTCTGATTGGGATAGTCGTATGTACGTGTGTGTGTGTAGCTTAATCACTGCTGGCACCGAGAGTGCTTGTCTCTTCCCCTGACCTTGTTGATATCTGTGTATAAAATTGTGAACACTCCTTTACTCGGGGCTCATTCACTCAGCTCATGAATTTGACTGTGTGGTGAGTCCATCTGCAGATGGTTGGATTAAACTTACCGAAAAGACAGATCTGACTTTACTCTTTGACAGAAATTTCCACCACACCTCATTAGAAGAAGTTAGACCTCTTTGACAGCCAGAAATCTTGCTTCTTTGTAGCTGACCAAATACTTATTTTCCACTCTAATTTGGAAATAAATTCTTTAAAAATCAAACAATGTGATTTTCTGTTTTTTTTTTCCCACATTCTGTCTCTCATGGTTGAGGTTTACCCATGTTGACAATTACAGGCCTCTCATCTTTTCAAGTAGGAGAAGTTGCACAATTGGTGGTTGACTAAATACTTATTTGCCCCACTGTAGTTTTGGAGATATTCAAACTCTGAATTTTGATATTTACAATATTAATGAGATAATACTACAAACTCAGAATTGTTTATTCTTTCTATAACTCAATAAAGAAGCTGTTCTCAGAGGAGTTGTGACAGCTGAATCTAAAAAAGGATTACCTTGTCAAGCAGGCAAAGTTGGTTGTTGAAGCAGGAATAAATACAGATACGTATAAATACAGATAAGTAAAAAAGGTAGAATAAAAAATTTGTTAACGCAAGTATATAAAACTGAAAGAAGGAGGAATACAAAGTGGAAACAATAAGCACATTTAAAGAAAAAATAACAGATGAATGTCAATGGCAAAGGATAGCTACTGTCAGAGAATTAATATTTACAAATGGACTCTTAGTTCCCTCTGTTGGTGGCACTGTGGAACAACACATGGACCCTGAATAAAAAGGTAAACTGTAGGTCATGACACCATGACCTATGACTTATAGACAAGTCCATTTTCAAGCAAATTCAACTTAATTTGTCTTTATTTTACACAGGTCTTATATGAGGAATTCATTATTTAGCAGACAAGAACCTAACTGACACAAAAAAAATATCATAGTATGTATTAAAAGAACTTAACTATAAACTCCCCCAACTTCAAGTGTGTGTGTAGGTCCTGGGGAGTGCCACTGCACATGTGAAAGATGGAGCATAAATCATGTTATGGTACAGAGGAAGCTGCATATAATCTTATAAACCTGCAGTGATGTCACTCAGTGGCTACGTTGCATTGTTGGTACTGTAGGCATCTTAATTTTGAAAAGGAGACCTTTTTATTATTATTATTTATTTATTTATTTTATTCCACGCAATCTTCTGTTTTTCAAAACCTGGTGCCTATATTACTCACAACAGACTTAGTAACTGAGTTACATCGCTATTATTAGAGGCAGATTATAGGACTACATGCAGTTTCCTGTGGAGCAAAAGGCTTCCTACTACTATTTTCACTTATGCATTGATGCTCCTCAGGACTTGTAAACACACTGTAATGTGTAACGTGTTCATGTTTGTGAATTAAAGTAGCGCTATCAAATGGAAGTTGAATTAAACGTTTAACATTGTAGTATAACTAACTCAAAGAATTGGCATTTAAATGTATTTCAAACTTGTTTCCCATTGAACCTTAGTACATACTTGTGCTTTGTATGGTCAGTGCGCGGGGAGCATGCGCAGTGTGCATCATTCCCCACTTATCAGTCCACACTGTACATGTGATTGTAAGGGCTGCTAGTTTTACAGCCACAACTATTTGTTTTGGATACTTAGGTTGTTTATTGGGCGCATTCCACATACTCACACTCGTTTCACTCCTGCGATTGCACGTGACGGCAAATTTAAGGACATGCGTGTTTTAGTGCGGGGCTGCCGCCTTCAGGTGCTGCTCGTACACAGGAGCTTCGCGTACTGTATGCTGTTGCAAATCCTGATGAGCCAGCAGCGTTTCGTTGCTCAGTTTTCACCGTGGTGGCTGCTGGAAATCAGGGATGGAAACACGCTTCTTGTTCAATAACAATAATCGATGGTTGCACTGAATTTAAAGGACAACATAACACAAGACTAAATATAATAAGTAATATATTGTATATAATGTATAATAAGTATGTGTGTATAAATGCCACTACTACTGCATTTACGGTATTAGTGTCATTTTTAATAGTGACAGCAGTTGCAGTTGACCCTACCCTTAAAACAAATTAAGTAGATATAACGCCACCTTGACAACTGTGACATCTTTGGGGATAAAATAATGAACATCAATAAAACAATATTAATGAGGTAAAAAAGAAAAGAAAAGAAAAGAAAAGTGTCATAGTTCCTAAATGTGTAGCCTGTCAATAACATCCTAATATGAATTAAACAACTGACATAAATAAGGTTGTTAAATATAAAGTCCTCCTCTGTGTCAATGCAACTCTGAATTTCCCGCTTTCACGTTTCCTTGTTTTTGTCTCGCAGGCGGGTTTGCTGGTAATTACGACACAGACGGCAAGCACCTGAAGACAGCTCAGTGCCAGCCCCGGGTCGCTACAGCAGGGTGGAGTGGTCTGGGATCCACATGACGTTAGGTAACTCCACATGCGGTCCGTGGAAGTTGTGTCTGGGTGTGCAGGGCTGAGATGGACATGGTTGTCTCTCGGCCAACCTGAATAGACGCCAAGATGACCGAGGCGATGAAAAGAGAGGACGGCAGACACAATCCGCTGGCGAGAGCAGGCTGGTTGTCAAGGGTCTTTCTATGGTGAGTGATTGACCATCTCATCTGTCAACAAGGTGTGGGTTGATGTTTCTGAATGTGGATGAGTGAGTGTGATGCGCAAGTAAAGTGTGTTTTTTGGTGCATCAATGAGTATTTCAGTGGAACTTGGAAAAAAAAAAAAATGCTTTAGACTTGAACCACTTGTTCCAATTTGCATGCAGACCAGTTTCCTCCCAGAAATCCTTGTCAGGATGTCGATAACCACAGAGAAGTTGGAATGACGCCAAAATATTTGATAACGACATTAGCATGAAGCATCTGTAACCTAAAGGATTTTAGACAATGGTGAGCAACTCTATCAATCATAACGAGGAGGCTGTTTCACGTTGTGTTCAGGTCACGTAAGTGTACTATAGTAGGATTTGGTGTAAAGAACATGGTGTACAACTTTAAGATGCACTATGTAATTGTGATATAGCACTTTGGGGCCAAGTTTTCAATCAGAAGAGAGATATTTTTTTAAGTGCCTTTAACATACTAAATATACCCTTTTTTTATGACTGAATAAGCAAACTGACCTTAAAAGGACAACACAGTGTCATACTGTTTTACTTGGTATGTGGCGGACCCTGCCACCTTTCTAGTGTCCAACAATGTTTTTGTGATCTTATTTTCCTCTGAGAACAGCTTGTTTATTCAGCTACAGAAAATATTTCTGCATTTGTATCATCACCTTATTTATATTGTACATATAAAAAACTGGAGTTTCTTCTCCAAAACGACATAGTGCTCCTCTAACAATGGCAATTTTATCACGCGCTTGAGTAACACTGATCAAGCAGGTGATTAAGTCACAGGTGATCTGAGTTACTGTTATACACCTGACCGCAGTTTTTGATTACCCCTTCTCAAAAAGTTTTTGTTCTGAAAGTGCCTTTCCCAGGGCAGTGACCATCGTTATCTTGTTGGAATGCAAAGACCTCAGGTGAATAGAATTGTTATAACAACAAACCTCCCAGACCTCCCTCCTCTCACATTCTGATATGTTATCTACCATACACTGATTACTGAATTCAGAACTATTCAATTTCCCACAGTAGCAGTGTGTGGGTAGCCGCTGCAGTTCTTTATACAGTAGAAGTGGTCGTTGTTAAATATTAGCTGGATGACAAGTATGTCAAGTCAGGTTAAATCATCCCACAGCAAAGGAGGTGCCAGGTTATATATGTTGAACGTCATTTTCAAGTACTTTATTCAACCCGATGGTCCACAGTCGTAAATGGTTAAACGTTAAACAAGAACATAAAGTGCTGTTGATAGAACAAAACCTGTCCAGTGGCAGAGTTGCAGCACCAGCAGTTTCAGACCATAGAGATATGATATGTATTTTCTTGAGTGGTGTCTTTCAGTATTTGAACCCTGTGAAAAAACAGTTCATCAGTCACTGTAACTTTAATGAGTGAGTCATCTCGTCAGCAAGTAGTCCATAACTGATAGACAGGTTATGCAAGTTGCCTTTCCCTACTACTTAATTACACTGTTAACAGTGTTAAACATATATATATATATATATATATATATATATATATATATATATATATATATATATATATATATATATATATATATATACACACACACACACACACAGTGTATATGAGAGTTCTATTTTGTATTTCTACTTTTTTTGTATCATTTAGTCTTTTACCATTATTGTTTATTACAATACCACTGTGTTTTGGCTGCTGTGATGAAGAAATTTCCCCGTTTGCTGTACAAATAAAGGAAATTCTGATTCTGACATGAAAAGAGTCGGGTGATGCATTAATCTAACCTGTCTGATAGACCAGCACTGTGAAGCACTCAGTGTTTGAGGGAAGCGAGCGAAAGCAAATCAAAAGGGCACCCCCTGCTGAGCCCACCAGTGAACCAGGACCATTCTTTGTACGACTACAAAAGTTGTGATTCTGACAAAAGCTTAATTCAAGCCTAACTGATCCCTGCATGTTCATGTTCTGCTTGGCTGCGTTTCAGTTGGTTGACCCCGCTGCTGCACCTCGGCCAAAAGAAGAGGCTGGATGAAAGTGACATGTACAGCGTTCTTGCAGAGGATCGCTCTGAAACACTGGGGGAGGAACTACAGAGGTACTGCTTACTAATATGAGACCACTGGAAATGCTGTTAGTAAATGGAGTACGCTTAGTTAACCATGCAGTGAGCGGTCACATTAGCTGTCTCTGCTCAGACTGGGAGGTCTTAACAGTAGGGAGGCACGTTTTGAGGTAGAAAAGTGCCTCCCTTTATGACTTGACAGTTTTATGTTCCACAATTGACACGTATGTTTGTTGTTGCAGATTTTGGGACCATGAAGTTTGTAAGGCCACAAAGAAACTTCAGAAGCCAGAACTCACCAGAGCTCTTATTCGGTGCTACGGGAAGTCCTACGCAGGCGCTGGACTGTTTGTATTTGCACTGGTAGGTTCAAGGGACCATGCAGTTTAGTGATGATCAGTTGGTTCATTTATTTATTTAACTTTTTTGTCAGAATTGTCAATAAGCTTCAGTTCTTTAAAATGTTTTGCAGTTGCTTGAAAAAACATGTAATCCACATGTTTTTCATCGGTCTTTTTTCAAACAGGAGGTAATTAAAGTCATCCAACCACTTCTTCTGTGGAAAATAATCCAGTACTTTGAGAATTACGACCCGGACGACCACCAGAGTCTCGTCATGGTTTACATTTACGCTGCTGCTATGTCCCTGTCAGCCTTTGGGCTGAGCATCCTCCAACACCTCTACTACTACCAAGTGATGAGAATAGGCATGAAGATGAGAGTGGCTGTTTGTCACATGATATACAGGAAGGTCAGTGAAGATTCAAGCAGATTTACAGACTGTCGTCACTGTTGTGAACTTTTCCAGTGAGGACTATGTTTTTTTCTCGTCAGGCTCTTGGTCTCAGCAGTGAATCCATGGGCCAAACAACCACTGGACAAATAGTGAACCTCCTTTCAAATGACGTCAATCGTTTTGATGAGGTAACAGTGACACAAAGAATCTAAAAATTGAAGGCTGAGGACAAAGTGGTTTGCTACGCGTAGTGTTATTTTTGTATGTTTTTAGAATCAGTTTTCTGTAGATAAATTTAGGTTCAGTAGGGTTTGGCAAACAATAACTGCATTTACACTTTATGTTTGTTGCTCTATGATACTGGCTTAAGACTGGAACTGTGCTCATGATTGTCCTTTGTCTCTATAGATCACACTCAATCTGCAGTACCTGTTGGTGGGACCTCTTCAAGCCCTGGTGATCATTGTTGTCCTCTGGTACGAGATCGGCCCCTCATGTCTGGCCGGCGTGGCAGCCGTGGCCCTCATGCTGCCTATACAGACCTGTTTTGGAAAGCTCTTCGGCATCTTCAGGTCAGGAAATGGCGCTTCTTTGATCACTTATGTATATGTTCGCTAAATGAAAAATAGGATTATTTTCATATACATCTTTTATTTTTGCAGGAGCAAAACGGCACTTCTTACTGACAACAGAATCCGCATCATGAACGAAGTGGTGTCTGGCATCAGGATCATCAAGATGTACGCGTGGGAGAAACCATTCTCAGCTCTGGTCACTGAAGTCAGGAGGTTAGGATAAAACTGATTTCTTTTTAATAACAATTAGGCAAATTAGTTTTTGCAGGGTTGCAGTGGAGCTATATAGGGTACTCATCTTTACTGGGATGATGGCCCTCTAGCTTTGTCTCCACAAATCAATACAAATTTATTTAAAGGTTCACCTCCTAACTAACTTGTGCTCACAAAAGAAATGGGGGCAGCATGTCACCAGTGTAACCAACTCCTGCTAACTTAGCTGCCTATTAGATGTTCCACAGGTAACACAGCAGTACAGAGGGAAGAATAGATAAAGTTAAAAATAAGATAAAAATAGAGATAAAATAAAAAGTCGGGCTGCCACTCGCTGCGGCATAGATGTAGAAATGTTGTTGCCCTTAACTCGTACACTGAGACAAACATTCATATAGATTTCTCCTGAACATATTTGTGTTGCATCCATGTTTTAGAATTTGCAGCTTCTTGTACCAACATCCATATTTAAAATGATGTTGTCCACCATCCACTCAGATGTTTTGCAGATATTGAGCTTCAGGTTGTTGTTGTTATGTGGCAGCTCTCTAAGCTCTCACTCAGTCCTCTGTACTCTGAAAAATGGTCTCTAAATGAAGACGTCTCTCTCAGGAACTGTACATGTCAGTATGGCAATTACATCCATTTAGCCAAGAGCTGCACAAATTCCTTCACATACGTTATGAGTCGGGACAAGCATGGATTTATTGCAACATGACTGGTTGGCAGAGGCGCAAAGTCTAAAGGCAGTGATTTTAGTCATTATGAGCAATACATAAAAACTCTGCAGTCTGATACTTAAATTTACCAGACAGCTGTTGAGGCCCAGGCAGATTAACTAATTAACACATGAAACATTCCTCGTTGCTTTGTGAAGAACTCATTAGGTGGTTGTACAGAGCAGCTTGTGTGTTTATCTTCGGCTGAACTTCTTATCCTTTTCTTCTTTGTTAATGATCATCCTTCATGGTCTTTGCCCTTTAGTTAATACCTCATCTCATATTGTTTTCCCTGGAATCTTCAAGCAATTCTCAAAGTGAAATCATGTCAAAAGCTCAGATAATAAATGATAGATTTAGGGGCCATTTACACATTAACTCCTTTCTCAGAAACTATTTGGACGTTTTATGTGGAAAAAACTTATTGTGTCTTGTGAATCTTCAGTTTGATGAATAGAATGATAAAGTTGAAGAGATCTTAAGTATGTCAATTGTCACAGACAGTTCATAACCATGTCATGCATTCCTGTGAGGGAGGATCAAACTAATTTCTCAGAATTTTCTCAGATTTGTGGCTAATCTGGTGACTGCTGTTTTTTCAGTTTTGTTTTACAGGACAAAGATCTTCTTGTTATGCAGAAATCAAATTAAGCATGCTTAATTTTCCTCATGGCTCATTCACTTCTCTAAACAGTGTGGACTTTGTCATTTGCTGCCTGCAGACCCTGAGACAGTGGTATGCACTGTGCTGACCTACAAAGGTTAACCGCAGTAAATACATTAACATTGTCACTGAGAAGAGTTTGAAGGTTTTTTGACCCTCCACCCAAGTGTGTTGAGGGTAGAACGGCAGTTATGTGTTTAATGATACGTTTTCGGTTTGATTTTGTTGTTACTGCAATTTTTACACTGCGTTTTAGAGCAAGATTGACCTTAAGAGTGCTGTCGCAAGATAAAACAGACATTAAAAAGTTCAATATCAGTCCTAAACTCAATTTTAAAAAGAACTGTAGTTACTGTGCTTTGGCTTTGTGGGGCAGTGTGAGGAAACAAAGGTCTGTTCTCACTTAAAAACAGGGAGGAATGCTATGAATGACACAGCGGAGCATTTAATCACAGGCAGACGCTGTTGGACTCTCATGCACACACACACAGAAAAGATTCATGGCTTGAATGTGTACTACTCACAGCACATGTTGACAAGTAAATTCAATGCATCATGTAGGCACTAAGATACTTTCCAGCTGGTTCAGTGACTTGCTGCTTGCTCTGTGCAGTCAGACATCCAGTTAAGACACGTGACTGAAAATTAAAGTGTGACCGAAAACTCGTCTTAAAGCACATTCTCCCCCATATGTTGTGTCCTATTCCCAGGAAAGAAATCCTTCAGATATTGAGGAGCTCCTACCTACGAGGACTCAACATGGCCTCCTTCTTTGCCAGCAGCAAGATCATTGTCTTCGTAACCTTCACCGTCTACGTCCTCCTGGGCAACACCATCACTGCCAGCACTGTGTTCGTCACCGTTTCCCTCTACGGAACAATCAAGCTCACAGTCACCTTGTTCTTCCCGCTGGCTGTGGAGAAGTTGTCAGAGACGGTAGTCAGCATCCGCAGGATTAAGGTAATTCTGCCTTTTAGATATTAATGAAGGGGATTAGTTGTACGCAACCTTCCAAGACATCGTCTTTAAATTGTTTGGAGAATGGCACTCACATTTTTTGCCATCTGCTGATATTCTCCCGTTGTGATATAACTGAAGTGATAGCAGCATCTAGACCTGCTTCTTTAAGAGCCACCATCATTGTTTTTGAATGAAAATTAGCTTCTCTCGTTGGCCATCCCACCTGAACCTCGTCCCAGGCTGCCAGTTGTTCCTCACAGGACACTGATTGGGTCTGAATGATGGTGATTCAGGCACGAACGCTGCAGCCTGTTAAGATGGACTCTTTCAGGCTCTTGTGACCACGTGAATCCACCTCTCTTGCATGTTAAATTAATTATAGCATTTGTTTTGTATTTCAAGACTTTACCACAGTATTTACTTCTCTTTCATTAGTTCAACACAGTTACTTGAGCTATTCCAACACTTCACTGCTCAAGCTTTCTTAGAAGTGACAAGGTAGACTTGTTTTTCATTTCTTAAAACGTGTTTTTTAAAAAAAACTAATCTGCATTTGAGTCCATTGTGCTACATCTATTTTAGAAAATGGATGATGGAATGATGTTGAATTGAGGAGTCACCCATTGAGTGATGTTTCCTGTCTCGATGCTTTTTATTGGCCCTCTATAAAAGTTATCCAGAGGAGTTGGTGCCGGTGAATTCAACAAACCTATAACTGATCACCTGCTCCAACTGTGTGTGTGTGTGTGTGTGTGTGCGTGCGTGTGTGTGTGTGTGTGTCTTTCATCTAAAAGTAACAATAAGCTTTTTGGTTTTGCAGACATTATTGTGAAATTGTTCCAATAACATGACATAACTCCAATGTCCCGGTGGGTACTCTTGCAGGAAATTGAAGCAAATCCTTAAAAACATGCACCTTCTTGGTAGGAATGCAGTCACCCTGTTCACCCTATCCAGAAATATCTTGTCTTACAGTCTCTTATAGATAGACACTCTCTCTCTCTCACACACACACACCAGTTTAAGATCGGAGTCTGTCCGCAATACAGTGTTTGATCTAGTGACATTTGACAGGGATAGACACAGCTGTATTTATTGTTAAACCCATAGGCATAAATCCCTGGGGAGTCGGAAGGGGACATGAAGGTTTTTCTTTAAGTCTGTCAACCGTCTATATCTCAGTGTTCACAAACACTTGCGTATTTCTTCTCCACCAGCCTTAATTTTTACTCATTAACTAACAACATCACGATAATCCTGAATAACTAAATTGTAATTCATAATGTATAGGGAGAGATGAAAGTTCCTTTGTACTCAGTGGAACCAAACCACACATTCACGTCTTTGTCTGATAACTTAAAGACACCAGAGACAGAGACTTTTTATCTCAAAGATTTAGAGCAGTGCCTTTTGAATATTCAGTTACACATTATTGCGCAACCTGCCTGTTCAACAACCCTCCAAGCACAGAATGTTGAAAAAGCTAATATGCAAATCATTTCGAGGGCTCATGTTGGCGAGATATGCATGATTTAACCATTAATACAAACGACTCACTGTGTGGGGTTTGTTTTCATGGATCACAGTGTAACTGTATGTGTGTTGATTAAACCCCTTGCAGAATTTCCTCCTCCTGTTAGACGTGGAGAGTAGAAACTTGGGCCTGCCGCTGGAGGAAAAGAAGGAAAACTGCATCGAGATGGAGAAGCTGACCTGCTACTGGGATAAGGTGAATGTTGTGACGTTAAAGTGATATTTCTGAGTGGTACATAAGGATGTGAATATGCTGAAATGCTCTGGTGTTTTTGGTTTGCTGCAGAGTTTGGACGCTCCATCCCTGCAGAACATCTCTGTCACAGTGAAGTCACACCAGCTCCTGACAGTCATTGGCCCGGTGGGGGCTGGAAAGGTCAGTGCACTTCTATGAACTTGCATACCTTCAGGTTTACAGGTGAATGATTTGGGTGATGACAGCAAACAGTCTGCTTGAATAAACGGCGCCAACAAAACAACCAGTCACGCCTGAAGTTCCATACACTGTCACTTTTTAGACTGCTCACATGTCCACATGCATCCATTGTTCCCAACAGTCATCCCTGCTGAGCGCCGTCTTAGGAGAGCTGCCATGCAATACAGGTACACTGAAGGTTGAAGGTCGTCTCAGCTATTCTGCCCAGCAGCCTTGGGTGTTCCCTGGAACCATCCGCAGTAACATCCTGTTCGGGAGAGAGCTGAACCCCCAGAAGTATGAGAAGGTCGTCAGAGCCTGCGCTCTGAAGAAGGTGAGGGATCACACCTTGGCAGAAACAGCCTCTGTGGGCCAGGTGTTTTTGAGGGTGACATAGGAGAGGGAAGAAAGATCTCAAGCTGTAAACTCGTTTTTGTTTTTTATAGGTCTTCTAACGATAACTGAAGTGATACAAACAAGCATTTTATAATGGTGTGAGGTTATAGAATTTATCGAATAGAAGCCAGTTTTTCTTATTATAATATATATATATATATATATATATATATATATATATATATATATATATATATATATATATATATAAAGCATATTTTTGTGTGACCAAGTGCCCCTGGGGCAAGTTTTCATTCCTTATTGATCTTTTTTCACCCCAAGGCCGGGGACCACACTGTGATGACTTCCCCTCTGTTGACTTTGTTCCAGTTAACAGAACCACCTTCTTGAATACTGGCCATGTGTGCAGTATTTGTAATAGTCCACTGTCTTTAAACGCAGGACATGGAGCTGCTCCCACATGGAGACCTGACACAGATCGGGGACAGAGGGGCCACACTCAGCGGGGGACAGAAGGCTCGCATCAACCTGGCCAGGTCAGAGCGGCGTGATCCTCATCATGTTTGCATCACACAGAAGACACACACAACCTCGAAATGAATTAAAGTGTGTGTCTGTGTGTTTTGTCAGGGCTGTGTATCAGGATGCAGACATCTACCTCCTGGACGACCCTCTAAGTGCTGTAGATGCTGAGGTTGGGAAACATCTTTTTGAACAGTGAGTAACTCATTTCTGTTCAAATTGTTGCTTCATCCCGAATTTATTCCTCACACCGAGTCTGTACAATATGTTCTTAATACTAATTAATTACACTCTTCTACTTACTGCGTCTTTCAGGTGTATCAGTGGCCTGTTAAAGAACAAGTGTCGTGTCCTGGTCACCCACCAGCTGCAGCATCTGAGGGCAGCTGACCAGATTCTGGTCCTCATGGAGGTCTTTGCCCCCATAATAAGAGACATTTCAATTAAGATTCTAAAACTTATCAGATCTAGTAAGATAGAGGGGGATGTGTTTCTATTTTAGAGGGTTTTACACCCGTTTGTGTCTCCCAGGGTCACGTCATGTGCCAGGGTACGTACAACGAGCTGCAGCACTCGGGCCTCGACATCGCGTCCCTTCTGAGAAGCGAGGAGGAGCAGGACCGATTGTCTGAACTGGCTGAGCCAGGCCGACTGTCCTTATACAGCCAGAGGAGCAACAGATCCCAGTGTTCTCACAGCAGCCTCCTGCCTCCACCTGAGAGCACCGGGACCGAGCAGCTTCCTGTAGGTACATTTTCAAAGAAAATAATCGGGATACATTTCAGTGTGGTTGCCAGACTTCATCCCTGACTGTATTCTTCTTCTTCTAATTAGCAGACACTTGATTTCAGTAACTGTTTCCTCAGCTCATGCCATTTTAGCATTTTAGCAGTGTGCAGATATTGATAAGCAATGACTTGATTTGCAGGTGGAAACAGTTCAAACCATGGCAGAGGAGACACGAGTTGAAGGGAACGTGAGCGGCCACATTTACCTCAAGTACTTCACTGCAGGCTGTAACCCTGTGGTGATACTCTTTATACTCCTGCTCAGTGTGGCAGCAGAGGTAAGCTTGAGGCTCTTGGGCATTTCATATTCACTCTGATTCTTGGATATGTACTTTTTATGTTAGCTTTGTTCCAAAACTGATCTCATATTTTACTGTTGAAGCCAAGAGTCACTAAAGATAATCGCTCACATCACTTATTTAAGTGAATGTTATTTAAAACAAAGTCTTTAATTCATTCTCCTCTGTTTAACCTGTTAGCTTTGGGCACTTTGATTCAAACCCCCCCCGTAATGAAGTCACCTCACAGAGGAGTAAAACCAGTTTAGGCTGCAAGTCTGCAGATAACTTCTTGCATTTTCTGTAGCCTTAAGATATTTTTCTGTAGTCATTATCAGATCGGGTGCCAGAAAGTGTAAGAAATACTGCTGCAAGTCTTTTCATATTCTGGTATTAAACACTCTAAAAACCTCGAACAGGTTTGTTTATTGAACTTCGTTTCCCTCCACAGGTTGCATATATCCTGCAGGACTGGTGGCTGGTATACTGGTGAGTGCTTTATCCTTTGTTTGACAGGAAATGGATTAAATTCACTGTTGATGTTGTAACTTTTACATGCATGTGTTTGTTACACTTGTCTCTTGTGTTTATCTTGTCAGGGCCAAAGAGAAGTTTTTTAACAGCACAGTCAGGGCTGTAAGCATTAAACATGGAGTTAATGCTACGCACTCTGAACAGGAGTTCAGTCTGACATTTTACCTCAGTATTTATGCAGGTAAGCCCTCCATTCTTCTGTTTACCACCACCGCACATGTTCAAACTATTGAGTATTATTGCAAAGTTTTAGTCTGATGTCGTCCTGCCGTTTCAGGTTTGACAGCTGCTGCCGTGACGTTCGGCTTTGCCAGGTGTTTAGTGATCATTCACGCCCTGGTGAGAGCAGCTCAGACTCTGCACAACAACATGTTCAACACTGTCATCCGCACGTCTGTCCGCTTCTTCGACGTCAACCCCATAGGTGAGCCCTTTGTCAGAGTCACTAACACATACAAGTCAAGCAGAGGCCACCTGCTAAAATAGTTCTCCTGTTTTTAGGAAGAATTCTCAACAGGTTTTCCAAAGACATCGGTCTGATGGACTCCACATTACCCATCACCTTTGTGGACTTCTATCAAGTGAGAATTCTGACAATATCATGAAGACTGAAGTGAATCTGTGGCCAAATAGTTTTGCAGTTGAGGTCTGTCTTCAGTTCCTCAGACTGAGCTGCTCTTTGTTCTTTGTTTTGTAGTTGTTCTTGCAGAATGTTGGCGTGGTTGCCGTGGCGGCCTCAGTCATCCCTCTCATCCTCGTCCCCGTCGTCCCGCTAGTTTTTGTCTTCTTGTACTTGAGGCGTTTCTACCTCCATACATCACGAGATATCAAACGCCTCGAATCTACAAGTATGTTCCTGCATTCCTGATGAGCATGAAAGGGTTACTGGGGGATAGAAGGTTTAAGGGTTTGGCCATTAGCCATTAGAAAGCAAAACACCCTCTTTGTCATCTCCCCGCAGCTCGGAGTCCAGTCTTCTCCCACCTGTCTTCGTCTCTTCAGGGCCTGTGGACGATCCGAGCCCTAAGAGCTGAGGAAAGATTAAAGAAAGCCTTCGACGCTCATCAGGACCTGCACTCAGGTGCTCCTTTACTTTAAACATTGCATCGGTGTATGAATGCATGATTAGTAAGCTCGGAAAGGTCGACTTGACTTATATAGAATGTTTCTCTCCTGTGTCAGAGGCGTGGTTTTTGTTCCTGATGACCTCCCGCTGGTTTGCACTTCGCCTCGACAGCATTTGCTCCCTCTTTATCACCATGGCAACATTTGGCTGCATCCTGCTGCGAGACGGTGAGGAATGATTGTGCATACTGAGATACTGTTCATCATCATACAACACAGCTGCACACATTAATGTTTTTTCCGTAACCTGTCCTCAGTATTATCAACCGTGCTCACTCCAGAGTGGACCATCGTCTTGTTGTCTCGTTATGCTGCAGAGTTAATTACAAATGGTCTGCTTTACCTCACTACTGATTGCATTGACCAGGAAGCCTATAAATCTATTTGTTCAGACATCAGACGCCATTATCCCTCTGCACCACGGACCTGAGATGGCAGCCTTTTGATTGACAGCTCATTTGAGCAGATACCATCTTCCAAGTCTGCCCTGGAGCCTACAGTAGACAATGATTGATCGTGTAGACAAGTTACCCACTTTCTTCTTTTATGCTCCTAAACCACTTACACACCAGCCTCCAGATGATTGATGCATCATATAGCCAGTGAGATGTCAAATACAGTAATATATTGTTATTGCAGTTTATAGTGTAGATTAAAGCTCTTTGAATAGGCAGTTGTTTTTTTTACCCCAAGCACTTCTTTCCTTTCAAATTTTGTACGCAAAGAGTTAGTTAGCCTGAACTCTGAATGGTTCAACAACAGCTATGCATTTGACTGGACAGGTGTTTAAGGAGTAACAGGTTCATTGCAAAATTCAAAGCAAACATATTGGAGGTCACTCCTGGTTGATTATTAGGTGGAACTGATGCAATGAAAGTTCTCTCCAGATTGTTCTGTAAATGGTTATAATAAATAAATAAAAAAATCAAAGACTCGTGTGAAGCAGAGCAACTGAACAGTTCAGTTGTCTCTTCAGCTCGAATACAGTGAGAGAGGGAAAGCTGCCATGCTTGTAACAGAGGTGATATACACCTTTCCCCTAAAACATTTCGTAAGAATGTGACCACATATGATACAACACCCCGAGACAGCTGAGCTGTACGCAGAAGCTGCGAAATACATGTTCTGACCTGCTGAAGAGTTCCTCAGTGCAGTGAAAACAAAATGCCTTTAAAAGACGTGATCATTATTATTTTTTTGAACCCTTGTGTTTGACAGGGCTGGAGGCTGGAGAGGTGGGCCTGGTGCTCACCTACGCCGTGACACTGGTGGGAAACTTCCAGTGGACGATGAGGCAAAGTGCCGAAGTGGAGAACATGGTGAGAACTGAGTGACGCCTGAACACACGCTTGACTCAAATCACAGAAATGAGAAAGAACCTCTCCTCTCTTCAGATGACATCAGTGGAGCGGGTGATGGAGTATACAGAGCTGAAAAGCGAAGCACCCTGGAAGACACAGAAGAGCACCTCTCCTGATTGGCCAGACAAAGGTCTGGTGACCTTTAACCACGTGAACTTCTCCTACGGTGACGGCAGCCCGCTGGTGCTCAGAGACATCAACGCCACCTTCCAACCCCATGAGAAGGTGAGAGGTGTTGGTCTGCACAAAGCCACAGCCTGCTTGTCAACTTGCACAATGTACCATAATGAGTCTGTGTGTCTCTCCTGCGTAAGGTTGGTATTGTGGGTCGGACCGGTGCTGGCAAAAGCTCTCTGGTCTCAGCGCTGTTCCGCCTGGCAGAGCCTCAGGGGAAGATCTACATCGACGGTGTTCTGACCTCTGAGATCGGCCTCCATGACCTGCGCCAGAAGATGTCCATCATCCCACAGGTAAACATGAGACCACCTCTGCAAACGACTCCAGACCAGCTTGTCGTTGCACTGTGTTAAACTGTCTCCATGGTCCTCAGGATCCAGTGCTGTTCACTGACACGGTGAGGAAAAACCTGGACCCTTTCGGCCAGCACAATGATGAAGACCTGTGGAAGGCGCTGGAAGAGGCTAGTAACCGATCGGCACTCACGTAGCCCACACACACTCTGCAGGTTCCCCCTGACCCTTCCTCCATGTTCCCTGCAGGTCCAGCTGAAGTCTGCCGTGGAGGAGCTGCCCGGTAAGTTGGAGACGGTTCTGGCTGAGTCGGGCTCCAACTTCAGCGTGGGCCAGAGGCAGCTGGTGTGTCTGGCCAGAGCCGTCCTGAGGAAGAACCGCATCCTCATCATCGACGAGGCTACAGCCAACGTGGACCCCAGGTACTGCTGACACATGACCCAGATACACATGCATACACTGACCTCTCTGATGGAATTCTAATCTGTTTATTTTTGTTGTTTCTGTGTCCCTGCAGGACAGATGAACTGATCCAGAAGACAATACGGGACAAGTTCAGAGAATGTACTGTTCTGACCATCGCTCATCGCCTCAACACCATCATAGACAGCGACAGGATACTGGTGAGTCCTGTCTTGTGTCACTGCAATATTTCAGGATTCAGATACCGGTTCACTTACACCTGGTGACATCTCGCTTTTGTGTACAATGTAAATGTACATTACCGTGATTTACTCAGTCAGTTACCTCTGCAGTAGTCGGCTGTTCTGTGAGCACAACACACAGGTGAACATCTAATTTAGTGTCCTCATCAGCCGCGATGCAATGACGAGTCTTGAAGTTGCAGTTTCACCTGCATAGAGTTTGAAATATTAAAAAACGTGACCATTGTTGCTTCCATGTGGTCTTCTCGCTTCTGTGATCAGAATTAAAGCAAGATGTCTCACAACTTATGTTAATAGCCGTGTAAAAATGATTCTGCATGATTCAGAATATTATTGATTATTTGTGGGTTTTGTTGAAGCTAAACAGCAGAGGGGGTGAAGAGGATCTGATGCCAGTGACAGGCGACCAAATGAGACAAGGTTATTTTGAGTACAATTACGATAATGTCTCTGCACAACTCATCAAACAAACAGGTCCAGCATTTTACAAGTTGTAATATTACATATTCTAAGTGTTCAATCAATAATTGAGCTTGCTTCAGTAAAACACTGAACTGTGTGTTAGCTGTTAAACTGCATTAGTGCCACTATGATTAATGCTGTCGGTTGTTGGCCGTCCTCCTGCTTTAAGGTGCTGGACAATGGTGCAATCCAGGAACTAGACCGGCCCTCCATACTGCTGCAAAACAAAGAGGGAGCGCTCTACAAGATGGTGCAACAGATGGGTCAGGTGGAGGCAGCAGCCCTGCTAGAGGCAGCCAGATAGGTCAGCTCCATCTTCCTGTCTAGAAAATATGATGTCAAGACTTTTTTTTTTTTTACTTCATCAATCTTTTTCACGTTTTTAAAGGTAACACCACCGTCCTCAGGAACATGTTCAAAGCCTACCTGTCTCCTGTGACTTGTATGTGCCAACACCTGACTCATTCAAGGCTATAGTATCAAAGCAACTCAATCAACTACCTAATGGCAAAGTGTGATCTTTTCCTAGTATGTGGTTGAAAACTCATTTTGAATTTTAAAAATGCTTTTTATTACATGTGGCGAAGCCGCTCTTATGAAATTGTCCCAATGAATGTGCCCTTTAATCTTGTAATTCACTGTTTTTGTACATGTCTTCTCATAAAGATCTGTCCTTTTTAACCTGTGTCAATCTTGTTTTATCTAAGTAGACAATAAGTGTAATTCCTGGGCCGGGCCCATCACGAACAACATCTAATCACAGGGTAAAAACTCCTCTTCCTCTCAGAGGCAGATTTGTAGATGTTTATGCACAATCTGACAAACAGTAGAGTACAAACTGGAAACAGTGTTAACATGGAAGATAGTCATGACACATTCAAACAGTAAAAACAAAACAAATGAGTGCTCAATCATTTCAATAGAGATTGAACACACTCCAGCAGTGTTCACACTGCAGCATGATCATCCTCACTCTCAGTGTTAGCCGTGTGAAGAAAACACTAGAAAGGGAGCTTCTCTTCTGAAGGCTGGAGCATGTTTAGAGATCAACATACAAAACGGATTTTTACTGACGGTGCACAACCTGTGCAGCGCTGCTGTGTCATTTGGTAAGCATTAGTCCTGTGCAACACTGCGACATGTATATACAAACAAAGGCCACTTTGGATACACATTTTATCATCAAGTTAAATTAACACAACATGAAATAAGGCACTTAGTTCTTTTTTTAACGATTATGCAGCCATTTAAAAGCAATTTCTCCAAGGCATGTGTGTACTGAGCAGCAGTTGGTTAACATATAACAAATATGAAGTATATATTGAACTATGTCAATAGTTTTTACAGTAGTGATTCCAAGCTGTGTCAGCTTGAGAGAAACGACAGCATAATGGGCGTACAGTTGGATTGGCCACAGTGAGGCCGGAGCCGCTGCAGATCCTGTCCTCTGTCTTTATCTCCTCCCTAGCTGTGCTGGTGGAGGCCCTTCTGTCCAGGCCTGCTGTGCTGTCACCACAGGCTGGAGGGGCGCAGTATGGCCCAGACACTTCCTGAAGACTCTCAACCTCCCTCAGCTCATAGAGCCGTCTCGAAGATAACCAAGTTACCATCCGCTGTTTCTGCGTGTCCGTTTGAAATGTTGGGACGGCTTCTGCCCTCGTAGGCCTGAAAAGACAGCGTTTATACAGTTGACAAAATTAAACTCACTCAAAAGAAAAGGTTTACTTAAAGGTTATGTAATCCTCACCTCTTTAGCTGCCTCTAGTAGAGCTGCAGCCTCCTGTTTGCCGGTCTGCTGCACCATTTTATAAAAGATGCCCTCTTTATCTTTGAGCAGGGTGTAAGGCTCATCATAGGCCTGAATTTTACCTGCATCTAGAACCTGCACACAAAATCATAGTTTACAATTGTTAATTGTTGATTCATTCAAAGATGATGATGTATTGTCACTTACTACATCCTTAAGTCAACTGATTTCTGAAACTTTTTTTAAATACAAACAACAAACATCTTGTATGATTCATGACACAATTAAAACGGAATTAAAAAACTATTTGTCTTCATTCACTATCAGACAAAGTTTTTATGAAGTAATGTCTCATGAGAGAAACCAGTGTTTGTGTCTTATGTCAATCACAAGCCAGTATCACAAACATTTGATGAACACAATTACCCACTAAATCATATTCGGCCACCTGGCACATATCTGAACAGTAACAGTCTCACAAGAATTTCACATTACGCCACCTAGCGCTCACTGTCCGTAAGTAGTACAATATATTTAAACGTATGCATATCCTGGAAACTAGGGGCCATGCAATTATACCCACCGTTTATTTCCAATACAATCCATTTCTAATTATTAGTCATTTATTTATAGTGCACAGAAAAGTTGACTTTTACATAAAGGTCGAATGGAAAACCGTCATTCCTAGTTTAAACCTGTTTTGTTCAGTTAAACAGAAATAACACGCTTCATAAAACAAACTCAGAACAATAAACTGCTGTTTTCGCTTCAAATCACAGGGCTTCACGTCACCTCACCACATGACGTCACACCGGCGACACGTCTGTCGCACAGCTGCACTTCCATCGTAAACCATCGTAAACAAGGTAAGAATAACATGTCCTGTTGTTTCAGGGGAAATCTGGTACTGTATATGCATAGTAATGCTTCGTGGCCAACGTGGAAACTACGGTTACAACTGCGCGGTGTTTAGCGCACATTAGCGGAACAAACCTACCGCAGTGCTAGCTTCAACAACTTGCTGCACACACACACACACACACACACACACACACACACACACACACACAGCGGGCAGCACGACTCGCTTCATGCTCAAACTCTCTACACACGACACTTCGTCAGCGAAATGCTCCTTGCTGTCACTAAACCTTTCGAGTATAATCGAGACCCATACCCGCTGTGTTTACACGCACACACACGCGCGCACACACACACAGACATGCACCCCGTTGTAATGGCCATTGAACGTCACAGCATCATGTATGATTAAATGCACTCTTGCATGTTCACAAAGACAAACTACTAAACTCTCATCAGCTGCGTGACTCAGAGTGTTCACACCAACACATGAACGACTGACACTTGTATAGATATTTTAGGACCATAATGTTTCTACACAACAGTTAACTCAATCTGGGGACAATAGATTTATGGCTTTAATGCACAAAAATCTTCCATTTTTTAATGAGGTAAAGAGGCAATCAAGATCATTAACCCTGTTATATATGAAGGCCAGTTATTTCAAATTATAATAATAATGATTCACATTCAGGAACAAACATTCAAAGGCTACAGTTAATGATTATTTTCAGTCCTGATTAATATTTGCTTGACTTTTCCTCAAATTCAAAGTTTCAAACTGTCAAAGTTTGCATGTTTCATCTCTTGTGCTTTTCACAGATACGACTTCGACTTCGCCGCCGTATTGGATGCAGCAGCTCTGCCCCCAGTCAGTGGACCCAACTTTACAAAGCTCCTTCTACAAAGTGCTGCAGGTTAATGCCTCTCATTTACACACTCACACACATAACAAGACAAACCCACAGCCACCAAAAACAACTTATCATACATGCTTACCTATGGATTTTTTACAAGGCTTTACAGCTACCAAAGTATGGAACTCTATCTCAAGTCAACAGTATGCACAACAATAGTAATAATAATCATTAAAACACACATACATGCTGCATATTTACAATAGTACCTTATTGAAACTTGTTTCTAACATTCAATGTTGTTCTATACATTATCATATTTTAGAATCTTCTTTCATGGAGTGTGTCACTGTTAAATATTCCATATGAACTCTACTGCAAGTTCACCACTTCACATACACAACAACCCTTCACCCTGTTTCTTCTCTCCTCTGTCACCAGGTGATGCTCAGGAGGGAAATGGCGCTCTCTGCACATCAACTCTTCAGTCTGGTTTAGCCCTACGCAATCTGGAAACTGGCATCACACAACGTTTGTTGGCACTTATCAAATAAAGGTCGATCGATGTGTATTATGGGCAAGTTGCATGGATCCCAATGCAACAACTTTTAAAAGTTTGCCCCGTCCTCGCACTTCAGTAAAACTTCAGCTGCTCGCGCTTCGTTTTTTCATAACCCCCTGCTTCCATCTCTCAGAAAGCCCGGGGAGGAGACACAGCTCCCCCCCGAGGCCCGCCACACCAGCTCGGCGGGAATCGAAAAAAGCTTACTGAAAGCGCAATAACTTGTGGCCTCTTTGAATGTACTGCAGGAGATGTGACCACACTGTGTTTTGTCCAGGTGGTGGATGCCAGGCCAGTGTCTGGCTTTCATGCCAGGGAGCTGGAGCTGGTCATAGCTGGAACAGCTGACATTGACTTATCACACTGGAGGAACAACACAGAGTACACAGGAGGTATCATCAACTGTGTCAACTCTACTTCCTGTCCCAATAAAGGGGAATCAAACACTGTCTTTCTTCCAATCTTAGTTGACTACAAGTAGTTAGGTCAGCTGCCCAATAACACACATTTGCATTCCTATGTTACTTATTCAAAAACCTTGGAGGCACTTTAATCTTTTCTAAAAATATACAAGTTAAAGTACAAAACATAACATAAATTACAAAGATGGATAAACTAAAGATCAAACAATAAAGACACAAAATCCTAAGATACATAATTCTCTCACCTATATACAAAAACATACAAATGCATATATTCCAACCTAGATTACAAGACCCTAACCCTTACAGGAACATACATACAAAAGAATCAAGTAATTTTTCCAACATTTTTGCTCCGCCGCTGCCTCCACTCGCCCGCCGCTGCCTCCACTCGCCCGCCGCTGCCTCCACTCGCCCGCCGCTGCCTCCACGCGCCCGCCGCTGCCTCCACTCGCACGCCGCTGCCTCGCCGCTGCCTCCACTCGCCCGCCGCTGCAAGACTTCAGCCTTTTCTAGTTTTCTGTACCATAACCCACCCCGTACATCTCTCCGAAATGCCGGGGAGGAACGCTCCTCCTCCCCGACCCCACTACTGCGGGATTGTTCCTTTGTTCCAGGTACTGGCAACGGGCGGGATTCGAACCAGGTGCTTACGCCCCTGGTACCTTCAACGGTCACGAACAAACCCACCGCGCCACCGAGTCCCCTTCACACTCAAACCTTCTCTCCGAGCGCTTTTTAGTTTTCAGTTTCCGTGTTGGCCTTTAAAAGGCCCACAAAGGATTCGAACCCACATGCTCCGAATCTCTAACCAAGCTTCTAACACGCTGCGCTATCCGACCTGACAGTCTTCACCTGCGCGTCTGCAGGCTTTTCACCTCTTCCAAAGGATAAGTAACTTCAAAAGCCACACAAAGGATTCGAACCAACATGCTCCAAACTTCTAACCAAGCTTCTAACACGCTGCGCTATCCGACCTGACAGTCTTCACCTGCGCGTCTGCAGGCTTTTCACCTCTTCCTTAGGATAAGTAACTTCAAAAGCCACACAAAGGATTCGAACCAACATGCTCCAAACTTCTAACCAAGCTTCTAACACGCTGCGCTATCCGAGCAGACAGGCTTCACCTGCGCGTCTGCAGGCTTTTCACTTCTTCCTTTGGATAAGTAACTTCAAAAGCCACACAAAGGATTCGGATGTTAAAGAAACAGTGAGTATCAGTCAGGTCCAGTAGCTCAGGCTAATATGAGCCTGGTCAGCAGTTCTGAGGTTGTGGGTTCGAGTCCTGATTAAGTTTGGGTTTCATTCTTATAAAAGTTTCAAGTACAGAATGAAACGTGGCCAGAGAAGTTCAAGTGCTCGGCAGTCACTACTTCAAACTTTTATAAGAATGAAACCCAAACTCACAACTGCTGACCAGGCTCCTATCAACCAATCAAGAGTCAAACCCACGACCTCAAAACTTCCAAGCCTGGTTTTACGCTGCTGAGCTAACTAGAAGTAACAATTACAGCCTCTCTCAGAGGTTTTCACTCCTTCTGAGCAGCGACTTCATAAAGAGTCAGGATCTTGGCAGGTGGACATCAGCCTTCAAAACTCTGTCAGGGTTTGA
This sequence comes from Acanthopagrus latus, assembly GCF_904848185.1. Classification (NCBI taxonomy): domain Eukaryota; kingdom Metazoa; phylum Chordata; class Actinopteri; order Spariformes; family Sparidae; genus Acanthopagrus; species Acanthopagrus latus. The sequence continues at coordinate 7,870,726 of NC_051062.1, forward strand.
ACCCACAACCTTCAGTCTTCAAAACAACACTTTATCTTCCTGAGCTAATGAGTTGGGGATAAATGCTTGTGTCTGAGAGGAGTTCACTCTTTGTTTTGGACATCAGGTTTAAAAATCACCTCAACTACCCAGGGTTTGAACCCAAAACCAGCACACTTCACTGAGTATTATGAGAACCAAACCTGCACTCTCAGAACTGCTGACCAGCCCGCTATCAGCCTGAGCTACTTAATCTGACTCATGCGCTTTGTTTCTTTCACATGTCACTTTTTTGAACGTCAAACCTTAAATTTTAATCAAGAATCGAACCCACAACCTGAAAACTTCAAACCCCAGTTTTACCCTGCTGAGCTAACCAGAAGTAACAATCTCACTGTCTCTCAGAGGTTTTCATTCCTTCTTCTGAGCAGCGACTTCACAAACACTCAGGATCTTCTCACACATCTCTTCTCTGAGCGCTTTTAAGTTTTCAATTTTAAGTGTTGGACTTCAAAAGTCACCGAGTCTCGTGAGATCAAACTCTGACCTGTACAGTCACAGCAGGCATAATTAGTTTGGTCTGGGACACCTGAGCTGCTGGATCACACAGGTGGACAGCAGCCTTCAAAAGTCAATTCACTCTTCAAAGCAGCATTTTGTCTTCCTGAGCTAAAGAATTGGGAATAAACTTCTGTTTCTGAGAGGATTTCACTGTTTTGGACATCAGGTTTAAATAGTGGTAAATAGGCCACCGCTCCCCCCCGAGGCCCGCCACACCAGCTCGGCAGAGAATCGAACCCTGTGCGAGTGCCTATTCGCGCTACAAACACGGAGCAGACCCACTGCTCCACCAGTCCGCCGGGCACTTCGACTACTTCTCTGGGCGCTTTTCAATTCGTACTTCAAACTTAGGACTTTTATAAGAATCAAAAACAAACTCAATCGGGACTCGAACCCGCCACCTTCACAACTACTCACCAGGCTCCTATCAGCCTGAGCAACTGGATCTGACTGATGCTCACTCTTTCTTTCACATTTCACTCTTTTCGGCCTCAACACTCCAAAATTAATCAAGAATCAAACCCACAACTTTCAGTCTTCACAGCAGCGCTTTATCTTCCTGAGCTAATCAGCTGGGGACAAACTTCTCTTTCAGAGAGGATTTCACTCGTTTGTTTTGGACATAAACTTTAAAAATCACATGAACTACCCAGGGATTGAACCTGCAACCTCAGACCTGCTAACCAGGCTCCCATCAGTCTGAGCTACTGGATCTGAATGATGCCATCTGTTTCTTTCTCCTTTCACTCTTTTCAACATCAACACTCAAAAAAATCAATCAAGACTCAAACCCACCGCCTCAAAACTTCAAACCCTGCATTCACCCTGCTGAGCTGACAGGAGCCAACAACCAAACTGTCTCTCACAGGTTTTCACTCATTTCTCCAAATACTAAGTTTAGAAAGGGTCACAAGCTTTTGCCTCTTTTATTTTGAGAGCAGTCTTCAACGCCTGAAACCTAAACACAATTTTCTGGAGCACTGTGCTCATTTATTTCACTGCTTTGGATCACAGCTTTGCATCACAGCTCTTTTCATTTTAGTGCACATTTAAGTGCATCACAGCCTACTTGAGCAGCAAGGCTTTTATGAGTCTTGCTGCAGCATCTCATCATCACACTGCATCCCCAGGTTTCTCATTGGAAATATAATAATACTTTATTTTACTATGGCCATTTGCAAGTCTGATCTGTTCCTGTCCCTTTTAACCAGGTGAGTTTAGCTCCACTGCATGTTCCAGGTTTCTCAAGATGGGTGAAATGCTTCCACGCACAAACAAATAACTTAAGACTCTGATCATAAAAAGATAAGCTGTACCTTTATTGATTCCCCATAGGAGAAATTTTAAATAATATGAATCATAGAGTTAAAATCACCACACTCAATCTGATTGTGAAATTATATGTTTCATTTTTTGTCTTCCTTCTGTGCAATTGACCTGTGCAATTTAAGTTGCATGTCAGCCCTTCCTAAGGATAAAGCTACTTTAAAAGTGCACACTAAACATACCACATAGAATCAACTCTAGACACAGACACAAGCCTGTGGAGGAGGGTCCCAGTGGTACCCACACTCATCAGTTGCCTCAACCATCTATCATGCCTGCATTTCCTTTGATGTTGAGTTAAAATTGAGGCAAGGAAATGAAGCCTACCACAGAGCTGGAGCCCTGCTTGATGTATCGAAAAAACATGAAGTCTGACATCTTAGACAATTTAGCAGAGGCCATATATCCTCACAATCCCTATCCAACACGTGAAGATTACAATCATGTGGCTCAAGCTCTCATCAATGAACATTCTTGTCTAAAGGAATGATCTGCCAATGGGTGGCACTGTTGGAAGTTCAGTTTGAAGTTCAAAACAGGAAACTTCCACCAGAAGCTGTGAGTGGCTTGGTGCTCTAAGGTCAGAGTCAATGCTCATACCCCTGGATCAAGTCCAAAAAGACTAAAGAGGGCCAAAAAATCCAAAGTGAACTTTCTGCCAGATTTTCCAGAAGGGAAAGTCCACAGTGACCTTGAAATGGAGAGATCTGCCATGGTCATGCAAATGAAGAAAAGAAAGCCTGATTGGAAGAAAATAGGTTAAATTATGTGTAACGTAGAAAAGAAATTGTTGAAGATGAACCCCTTCACAAGTCAAGGAAAGGTGGCCAGCCTTGTTCAGGGATCAGCAGGTAAAGTGTGTGTTTTGAGTTGTTTTTTCAAATTAGATTTTTTTTCTTTAAGTGATAGTTTCAATTATGGAATCTGAGCTACCTCTTTAAAACTAAACCTGTTCAAATCTCCAGTTCAAGCACTAATTAAAAGCATATTCTTTTGTCCACATACACAGATTGAAGCAGAATTTGCACGCCTTATATTTATTCTTCTTCACTGGGCAGGACCAGTATCTGGCAAGGTTCCCTGAGCTGTACAAAGCCAAGAGTGGCATAGTGGGGCTGACCAGGCTGATGAGATGTCTTGATGATGACTTAAGTGCTAAAATGTTGGCTGTTTTAACCTTAGATCTCAACCCAAATATTCTAAAATAAAATTAACTAATCCAAGTCAACTTAACTGAAACAAAAAATGTATACAACTCAGCATTTTGATTAAGCTGAAATAGATTTTCAAGTAGTTCAAACAACTACCCAAAGGAGTTCAATCACTTATCAATTTCAAGTCAGCCAAACTAATGCAGAGGTTTACACAATAAGGAATATTTAGTTAACATAACAAAAAGTCATGTTAGAACAACAAATTATATTTTTTCACTTGACTCAATATTTTAAGGCAGCCCTTTCACTCATGCTTTTAATTTAAAACAACTAATTAGATTTTACAGTGTAGAGAGGGAGGGAGGGGTTGGTCTCTCTCTAGAGAGAGAGAGAGAGAGAGAGTCAACGAGGAAAGTGTAGGTAGAAAGGGAGGGAGAGAGAGGAGAGGTAGAGATAGGTAGAGAGAGGGAGGGAGAGGAAGGTAGAAAGAGGGAGATTTTCAGAGGACTCACCAGTATCCTGTCGCTGTCTATGATGGTGTTGAGGCGATGAGCGATGGTCAGAACAGTACATTCTCTGAACTTGTCCCGTATCGTTTTCTGGATCAGCTGATCCGTCCTGCAGGGACACAGCACATATATTAGTGATCCTGCAGGTGTATATATCTAGTATATCTTGAGCCATCATGTCGGTGTGGGTCATAATTTATTTTCTAGCAAGATTGAAGACAGAAAAACTACACAGTACTACTGCAGCCATTTTCTGTTCTGGACTACGACTGCCAGCAAGGCTGTGTCAGCAGTACCTGGGGTCCACGTTGGCTGTGGCCTCGTCGATGATGAGGATGCGGTTCTTCCTCAGGACGGCTCTGGCCAGACACACCAGCTGCCTCTGGCCCACGCTGAAGTTGGAGCCCGACTCAGCCAGAACCGTCTCCAACTTACCGGGCAGCTCCTCCACGGCAGACTTCAGCTGGACCTGCAGGAAACATGGACACACAGAGATTATTACAGTGCTGAAGCCCCCATCAAACAGTCTCTGCTGCTGCATTTACATTATGACTCAGTCGTTTAAGACTAACCATTTCAAATGGCTCTTTTACGCCATTTTCGGACATTTCTTTACCTTTTATAGATTCAATTTTCACAAAATACAGCACCACAGGACATCAAACACTGTTGAAAATGAATGAGCAGGACTGTTGCATGGTCACACACTGATTTATCAGTGCTTCAATTTGCTGGATTAACCAAAACAGACATGCTTTTCTTACATGATTTTCCAATGAATTTACCGTAAACAAAACATCTATTGAGGATCCAGATTGGATAATTTTCTGCACATCACTAATGTCCCCTTATCTATCTGTATTAGTGATTGATAGGAGTCGAGGGTTGTTTTTGTCTTCAGCTTCTTAATGTTTGTATTTTTATTAGTTAATACATTTTCAATCATGCATCTGTACTCTTCACTGTCTTGTGCGTTTCTGACCTCATGCAGAGCGTTCCACAGTTCTTCGTCAGTGTGTTGGTTAAAAGGGTCCAAGTTCTTCCTCATGGTGCCTGTGAACAGCACTGGGTCCTAGAAAACAAGAGGGAAGCGGAGGTTACTCTACAGACATGTGTAGTATTCTCAAAGGTAAAGTGACACCAGTTGATCAAAAGTTTGATTCATTTTCTTTTTCCAAAATGGATGAGTATGACATTATCAAAAGTAGGACATTATCAAAAGTTTCCCCTTTTTATTTCTTATAAGAGACCACTTGCCTTCAATGAGTGATTTTCTGTATTTCTACATGTTCAACTTGTCAGTCATGTGTCTTCACATAAAATGAGCTCATAACTTGTTCGAGTTTTAAGTGGAGGTGGTCTCATTTTTACCTGTGGGATGATGGACATCCTCTGGCGCAGGTCATGGAGGCCGATCTCAGAGGTCAGAACACCGTCGATGTAGATCTTCCCCTGAGGCTCTGCCAGGCGGAACAGAGCTGAGACCAGAGAGCTTTTCCCAGCACCGGTCCGACCCACGATACCAACCTAACACAGGAAAGATTAATTTAAATCTATCAGCTCAGGTTAAATATTGAGTGAAATGAACCATATTTTGTCCTGTGAAGACATAAAGATGTCCCACCTTCTCTTTGGGTCGGAACATGGCTTTCATGCTCTGCAACACCAGCGGTCCGTCGTCACTGTAGGAGAAGCTCACACGGTCGAAGGTCACCAGGCCTTTGCTTGGCCAATCAGGAGGAGGGCGTTTCTGAGTTTCCCAGGGTGCTTCACTCTCCAGCTCAGTGTACTCCACCACTCTCTCCACTGATGTCATCTGAAGACAGAAGAGATGCGACATTATTTTAATTATGATTTTTCTTTTCTTCATCATTTTCTAAAACGTAAATATATTTTTTACATGGAGCGTTGAGATAAATCAGTGTTGAGAAAAGACTTCTCACCATGCATGCCTGAAGAACAGCACAACTTAACACGTAGTAAATACAATCAAAGATAAGAGGGACATCTTACCATGTTCTCCACCTCTGCACTCTGTCTAACACCCCACTGGAACATGCCCATCAGTGTGACAGAGTAAGATAGAGCCAAACCAACAGAGCCAGCGTCCAGCTCTGACAGAAGTGGGGAAAAAGATGTCTTAACAACATACTCACTTGACTTTAGTACAAAATCACTAGCGTCAACATCTAATATTAAACATATCTAACTTAAAATAATATTATTATTCATGTCTAGTATTTGAACAGTATTTGAACAATTCTGCCTCTAATGTCAAAAGATTAGAAATCCCCCTCACGGTTTCTGAGCAGCAGGCAGCCAAAAGTGGTGATGGTCACAAAGATGGAGCAGATGCCATCAAGACGGAGAGCAAACCAACGAGAAGTGGTCAGGAACAGGAACCAGGACTCTGTTCAGGATGAGAAAACATGTTATTGAAACTGGAGAGCTCGTAAGGATGAACCGTGAATGTGAAAGTACTTAGGTGGAGGCTGACCTGAGTGCAAGTCCTGATGGGCGTCAAACATTTTCTGGAACCTCTGCTCTGCGCCGAAGGCTCGGATCGTCCACAGGCCCTGAAGAGACGAGGACAGGTGGGAGAAGACTGGACTCCGAGCTGCAGGAAGATCAACACATATTATGTGCATGATACAGATACAGAAGAGCCTTGATTCACACATTGTTGAAATGTGTGACACTCACTGGTGGACTCTAGACGCTTGATATCTCTGGAGGTCTGCAGGAAGTAGCGACGCAGGTAGAGGAAGAAGAGAAGGAGGGGGAGCACAGGGATGAGGATCCAAGGGATCACCGACACCGACACAGCGATCACACCGAGAATCTGCAGGAACACCTGCTCAGAGGGAAAAAATTTTATCTGATTACTGTTGGATATACAAGTGTGAATGTGTTAGTGCTGCTTCAGGGCACATACATCTGAGCTGATAACTAAGCAACAGGAGACAATTAAGAGAGAGTGATTGTGGCAACTCATAACAACACTTAAACATAACTTAAGCATTCGATAATTAGATGGAAGTTATGCTTTTTTGATACCAGCTTTTAAAAAAGGGCCTTCAAACAGTGTTACTAATCAGAAACCATTCGTCAATGTAGATGAATGGACATGTGATTTGGTTGGAGTGGTGTGTGTTGTCCCCCACAACTCCATTTTTGGTCCAGTTTTGCTCCCAGGCTCCTACTCTAGCAGTGTAAACACCACACTCCCCCTGCTGGTCAAGACTGCCAGCTGTTAATTAACCAAGTTAACTGGCTAATGTTTTTCTGGTGATATGCTGCCTCCTTTGTTTTGAGCATGAATTTGACAAGATGCCTACTCTTACATATTGTCTTGAACTAAACCGTATTTTTTATGTTTATTTCAGGAATGTGGCACTCTGGGGATTAGGATTCATCAAGTTTCTGGCTTACAGCAGTGAAGTCCACAAAAGTCCACGGCATGTTGGAATCCAGCTGTCCAATGTCCTTTGAAAACCTGTTCAGGACTCTTCCTAAGATGAGACAGAAGACAATATAGAGAATTTCATACTGTGGACATTGACACTTTGCAACAAAACATTTAATTTGATGAAGAATCTTGGAGCATGTTTTTTGCTTAGAGTGCCTTAGATAAGATAAAACAACAAAGGACAGCAACTTCAGAGAAAAACTTTTACAATATGATTGGATACTAAATTCCCAGACCTAAAAGTCCAGTAACAGGGAGGATATAATTTCCTCTCATCTGCATTCCTTCAACCAACGAATGGCCAAAATATGATCAATATGTGATTAATAATTAAAGTTAATGTTTAAATTAGCTCACCGATAGGGTTGATGTCAAAGAAGCGAACAGGTGTTTTGAGTATGGTGTTGAACATGCGGTTGTGCAGAGACTGTGCACACTTCACCAGCACATGAAAGAACAGCAAATTCCTGAGGAAGCCAAAAATGATGGTGGCTAAAGTCAAACCTGTAAAAAACAGACAGCAGAATATTTACTTTTATTGAAATGCAGTGCAGAAGACACCACATTGAGCAGTGGGAGTGAAAATATGTGTTTTCAGATTACCTGCATAGATGCCCAGGTAGAAGTCTAAGTTCAGCTCTTTGGTAGCGTTTTGACTGTTTTCGATGACGGTGCTGTTACCGGTCAGCTTCTCTTGTTCTTCAGCCCTGAACAGTGAAAATATTATAAAGTTACACAAAAAATCTGAAGAAATCAGAGATCTGGAATATACAAATACTGTGGATTAATGTGCGCAGTATAATTTTTTTTTTTTGTCATTTTCATACTTACCAGTAAGCCAGCCACCAGTCCTGCACGATGTAGGCAACCTATAAGATGAAAAGGAATGGAGCAATAGTTCTTCATGTGCACTAAACTTTTTTAAAATGTTCTTACTGAGCTAACACGTAGAAAGTGAAATAACATTCATTTGTGCTCTCTACTGAGCTTCGTGTGTACCTGAGCCAGAAGGTTGATCAGCATGACAAAGAGCAGAACCAGGATGTTGGCTCCAGCTCTCAGGTATTTCACATATAGACTCACTCCGATGGTTCCTTGAGCCCGACTCTCCTCTGCTACTGTCTGCACCGGCTCTGCCTGTTTGGACAACACCGGGTTACTTCAGAGTTTACACACAAGAAAAATGTAATCATATTATTAAACAACAAGGGATCAATTCACTTAACTTCCAGTAAGTGAACAAACAGGGGGTTCAAAATGTGCCAAAGTAAATGTCACACCAAGTCTTAGGATGTGGGTGGGACAAACAGAGGATATGATGCACAAACCGGTAACTGGTCTCCATCTTTGACTGAGTGCACAGATGAGGCCTGTGAGAGCACAGAGTTCTGTGACAGAGTTCGCTTCCTGGCGACGATGTCCTGAGGAGGATGCTGCTGTTCCTCCTCTTCCTCCTTCTTCAGCAATGAGGTGAAGTCCACTCCAGACTGCTGCAGCTCTGTATACGTCCCCTTTGCCACCATGTGACCCTGATAAGAGCACAGCGGTGTGTAAACACAGAGCATCTACACACTATCTCATCATGTACTGTATACACAAACTTGGTGTGTAAGTAATACATTTCATTATACAGATGTCTTCTTGTATCACTAACAGCCTGAAGTCCTGTTAGCGATCTGAAGGGGCTTTAGTGATCATTCTGTTGCAAAGAACACCATTTTGTTGCATTCTTCTACTCTACAAACACAAACAGCAGCTCGTCTTGAGGGTGATATGGTTAGTGCAAGGTTGACCATTTGACCTGAAGGTGGCGCCAGAGGAAAGCTGATGGACTACAATAACGTGACATTACCATCCTCCCATTAAATGTTAATATTTCATGTTCATAAAGTGGAAGATCAGGAGGTGACACAAGGATTGCTGCTGTGATACCAAATATTGATTCATATCTGAGAGATCTTATTGTTTATCTTTTAATTGTCCCCAGGGTGCACTTGGAGCTTGGTATAACTGTGTTCTCTTTTAATGCATCCTGGGCAGCAGCTGCAAAATACCACACCACTTGATCCTGTTTTACATAATCTCTGACTCAAGGTGGAATGCATCATTGTTTTTAATGTAACTGTTGACTGTTTATGCTGTTTCAGCTGCAGGCGCCCTGAAAAGAAATTTATCATTTCTCAACAGGACCTTCCTGGTGATACAAAGGATAAATACATAAATAAAATTATTCTTGTGACCTTGTGGCAGCTGGTGGAATGGATTTCAATTACTAAATTAGATCAATGGTAAATACATTCAGCCTCTCTGTAAATTGGCACCCATTATGCTCTGCTTTATGTTTTGATCATTACATTAGTTAGTTGATTTCCATATTGTAGTTAGACTAGCCAACTTGACATTAAATTTCTTTGATGTCCTGCTGTGTTAAACATAAGTTTTACTTGTCAAAACAGTCAAGCAAAATTACAATAAAAGCGCCCATCCTCCTATAGCTTTGCCTGATACTACGACATGCAACAGCAACACTGAGCTACTACAGTGTGAGCAGACTCCAATGCACCCAGAGCAGCAGCTGATGGACCTGCAGTTTGTGGAGCGCTGCAAATTTCAACCAAACAAATCACCACTTTCATCTGATGCCTCGGGGCAAATGTACAGAGTCCTCCGTACTCAGAAGAGCATCCATAGAAAATCATTTCCATAAAATACAGGCACTTTTTAAACGAGCCTGCTACTCACCACACAGTACTTTGCATCTTTTTTCTGATTCAGGAAACTGAGTTTTTATTTATCTTTTTTTTTTTTTAATTTAATCTTTATTTTACTAGGAATATTACCATCGAAATTCTAAATCTCTTTTACAAGGGAGTCCTTGCCATGACAGTAGCATAAGAACCTTTACATTAATCAAACAACTTATCGTGGCACTTACCAGGTTTCTATGTTTTCATGTTATGATATGATATAAATTACTGGCTTTGGTTTGCAAAGGATGCACAACAAAGTATTTTCTATTTTATTCCAAATCCCTGTACATGACTCATACGGCAAGAACAGGCCATTTGTAGATCTAATTTGTACACAGAGAATTAATTATGAATGAATGACTGCCACACTATCTCTTAAACCACTTGTATGTTTGCTTAAGAAGAGAGTTTAAAAACAATTATTTGGTAATAGTGTAAATACTGCTCATGGAGCACATAAAGGACCAACCTCTTTGAGCACCAGAATCTGGTCGACTGCCTTCAGGTACTGCAGCTGGTGTGTAACCAGGATACGAGGCTTATTCCTCAGAAGGCCACAGATGCACCTGGAACACAGATGAGAAAATCATGTCAGGTTTATCACTAACATAATATATGTATATATACTATAATATATTATGTTAGAGTTGGACTCGGTAATTATATTTGGGATTTGTTTTTCTTTCTGTGTGCCTTCCTATCCCATTTCACTGGAGAGTAACAGGAAGAGTGGGGCCAGTTTCAATTGTCTGCCTGACACCAGCAGCACCGCACCTCTTCCTGACTCAGGCTTAGTTCTTTCAAACAGTGGAAACCTTTTCTTGATCTTCATAATGATACAATACAGATACACTTCCACCCTTTTTTTTACGGGAACTTTCTCCTGTAGTGATGTTATGCTGAAGGATTCCTTTGAAGCTCTCTACCAGGGCGTGTTGACCAGAACACTTCAGTATTTTGCCATTTGGTAGATCAAATAAATCCCTCCTGCTGTAGTTTAACACCATGAGACCTCAAACTGCTGAGCATTGAGATAGACGGGGGGAATAATACTCCAGCGACTTGACAAACTGAGGTCCCATAAGATGAGAAGAAGAGTTCATGGCTGAGATACTTACAGGTCAAAGAGATGTCTCCCAACTTCAGCATCCACAGCACTTAAAGGATCGTCCAGGAGGTAGATGTCTGCATCCTGATACACTGCCCTGACAATACATAAACAATTTTGTTAACCCGCATGTAGCGACTACATCTGGTAGAAAGTTCACTGACTTGGTTTTCTCGCTTGCTGCTAATGCTTGCCTTTGAAACACCAGATCAGTCTATTCTCTTGGAGCATGTTGTTGGCGTCAAGTGTTGTATTATGTAGCACCCCATCAATATTGAAAGGAACTGATGTAGTTTTGCCATTTTATGTCTTCCTTTTTCTCCTGAAAGGTGCCATCAATGCGTACACTGTAACTTATTATCTTACTGTTACACTGGCAGTATGCAGCTATACTGCAATAAAAGTAGCTGATCCATGTTGTGTAAGATTGTCATGGACAGTGAAAAAAAAGGAAAGAAAGAAAGAAATCCCCACATTTATCTTCCTAATTCAAACTTGGTGTTTCAGGTGTGTTAAGCTAGCAGCTGCTAATGTGGCTCTGACCTTGCCAGGTTGACGCGAGCTTTCTGTCCTCCACTGAGTGTGGCACCTCTGTCCCCGATCAGTGTCAGGTCTCTGTCAGGGAGCAGCTCCATGTCCTGCACAAACAGATAACACAATACAAGGGACTGAAATATCACAATAATATATAAATACATATATATTCAGAGTATACAGGAATGATGTGAGTTTCAAAGTGACACGGCAGTATCATACAATCTGGCTGCCTTACAATGTTGTGAGGTAGAAAATCAGGGACTGTCAGCGACCTTCTAAGGATCTTAACATGTCTGAACATGTACAGACAAAGAATGTACGTGCCATAAAAATGCTTTTACAGAACAGAAGGGGGCGTTCAGGATATTTTTTACCTCTGCCTGATGAAGTGAAGTGGCAAAGATTTACCAACTTCTGATTGATGTTAATCATTTCATCCTGCGACATCCTCCTATGAAAACTTTGAGACACACTCATTATATAGTTGTTATGATTTATCTTAGTCAGTTTTCAAGTCAAACTTTTGCTGGGCCCACTTCTTAAAAATTAGTATTTTATGCTTTTTCTCCATTTTAGATAAATGAAAACATTAGATAAAATGAAGACACAGAGAAATCTAATTTTAGGCTTAAAGGAATTGTGTTGACAATGTGATTCAATAAATAATGAAAATAAGCATCTGTTGCTGGCCTTATGTCCAGCAAATATTAAACATGATAGATATGTTCAAAATCTGTCACAAACTGTATAAGAACACAGACAACCTATTACATGTACACATGGGCAAGACAACACGTTTTTTCTTGTAAAAAGTAACCACTATCTTTCACAACTTTTTACACGAAGAACACACAGTAAGCTGATGATAACTGATCCAAGTGGGTGAAAATGCACTAAATGAGTCAGCAGTTAAACATTATACTGCTGCGTATGAAAGGAAGGTTTATGGAATACAGATAAGTAATACATTAAATGAGATAACTGGAAAAGACTGCCATCATAGAAGATGATAATTGTGTTCGGTCCGTGACAGAGCAGAGTATATATTTCAGATAGGTGTGTTTTATTTGGATAATTTAGTTTAATTCTGCCAGTTACAAGTGGACAAAGTTACAGTAATCTCAAGTAACTCATTGACTGTACACAGCCTGAGTAACCTCTCCTCTAGTCATTGTGACACTTAAGTGCAATCATCTGCTCATCTGCTGCTGGTCAGACATGTGAGAGAGCAGAAGTGTCTCACATTGTCACATGTGCCGTTGAGTCGTAGTTCTCCATAAATTGAGTTCAGACAGACATGAATGGCTGAAAGAAATTCAGTGGCAACAAATGGCAGCACATTAATATTTTAAGCCACAAAACACCACGAGGAAAGTTAATAACCAACAGTCTTCAGTTAGGACTCTGCTGTGGACTCCTTTTGTGTGTCCTCCAACATTCAGTAACAGTTTACTATAGGCAGAAAGATAATGCTGCTTCTGTCTGAGGGTCATTTTTGTCATGTCACTGCAGTCCATGGCCGAGGAATGACTGAAATAGCACCTAGCCAGCTTGTTTTCAGAGCTATTGTGTTTTCTGTTTTGTCTTTTATAAACTGGTTGTTCCTTTTCCTGTTCTTTTTTTTTTTTTTACCTGGAAACCAGCAGCTGGTTTGTGTATCTCACATCTACAGATTCATAGCTTTGGCTCCTAGTCAGCTAATATCTGTGTGTCAACATAACACGCACCTGTTTGAAGCCCATAAAAAACAGTTTATCTTAAATATGTGTTCTTTACCTGACATTCAGGGATATATCAGCATAAAGGATAATGTTATAAGTAAGTTATGTGCCTACATGTACACAAGCTTTCCTTGCTGTAATGATTCCTCTTCATAATTGCTCATATGCTTCCAATAGAATTAATAAGCGAAAATCCTGGCTCTGAGTCTCATTAAGATTTGTAACTAAACAAATGTGTTTGCGAGCAGTGGTGTTGAAGAGGAAAGATCACACCAGTTTCTAACTAGACCTAAGCTATGGTTACAGGTATGTTTTCACGTTGTATAATGATCTGCAACTAATTGGCTATCCCCTCTGCAAAACTGATGTTAATGGTCAACTTTTGCCGATCCAAGTTTGCTTAGTCACTCCTTTAACTCAGGTAAAGGTAAAGACATTTTTTTTAATGAGGCTTACCCAGGAAAACTATGGTGTTGTTTTTCTGACTAGTCTGTGGCAATTGCCCATAAAAAGCCCTACTACTCTATGCAAGATTTGATTGGCTGTATCGAAATAAGGTATCCAATACGTAGATGGATACTATAGATAGTAATATTTACAGAGCAGATATGTTCACTATAGGGGCGGCTGTAGCTCAGCGGGTAGAGCAGGTCGACTAGTGATCGAAAGGTCGCTAGTTCAAATCCCAGCTCAGGGCAAGGCTGAGCTGCATGTCGAAGTGTCTTTGAGCAAGATACTGAACCCCCCATTGCTCATCAGTGAGGGCCCTGCGATGAGCTGGCGACTTGTCCAGGGAGTACCCTGCCCTCGCCCTGAGACAAGGCTGGGATTGGCTCCAGCAGCAACACCCCGTGACCCCATGGAAAGGGATAAGCGGTTACGGATAATAACATGACATATGTTCACTATAGTAGGAATATTTTTTTCTACATACTTTCAGTTGGACTTACAAAAAAATCAGCTTATCCGTTTAATCAGAACGGTGTGGGGTGTGGTTTAATAAGATTTGATTTATAGTAGCCTGGCCAGCACCATACACAATTAACTCCAAACATTTCATCACATTTTGACTGATATGATTTCTGCTGGGATGTAGCCAACATCACATTTTTCCAACTGAGCCCTGCACTCCCAACCAGCAAGGAGAAACAGAAATGCAGAAATATCTCATGTGAGATGACTACACGTGTTCTAAGGTCAACTAATCACAATGAAAAACACACGTGCCAACCGCTCAGTTAATATCAATAATAATGATACAAGTCACAACACTGGATCAACACTGGATTACAAAGCCTATAAGGATTTGCTCAGGCTAATGTATCCAAACATATGAAAGAATCACCTCCTGATCCATCAGATGTGAGAAAGAATCACCATTCCTACAGCAGCCCAGTGTGAAATACAGTATTTACAATTAGGGCCTTTGACACTAATCTAAGCCCAAAACTAACACCATTCTTATAAGTGTTTTAGCCCCATACTAAAAAAAACTTTCACACTGACACATTCCAATTTGGGCTGTCCCCTACTTTTGCCAGGGCTTGCTAGCCCTGCTCTGCAGCAAATTAGCCACGTGTTATTCCCTTAAACTGTATAAACACTGGGCTAAAGGTGCCGGTGTGAAACATGTCTAAAGTGAAATGTGGTAGAGTATTCATGTGTCATTCTACGACGTAAACATTAGTGTCTTGTTCCAAAGGACATTTTACCCAGTGTGAATCTTATGGCCCTGGGCTTATGTTAACAATGTGTGTCTGAGAAGGAGCGAAGTTATCCCAGGGTAGACCAATTGCCCAGGACTAAGACGATGCAGAGACAAAAGCCCCTACACTGTCATGAAAAAGAGGCATCTACAAACCAGGAGACACTTTTTTGCTTTTTTCTTTTTACTAGAAACCACTTCTCTTATTTCACTTCTAGTATTATTTTCATATGCTGTTCTGTATATTTAAGTGTTGTGCTTGGTGCTACTTTTACTTCACAGAATCATTAGTAGTTAAAGTTACATATATCACTGAGCCATAGCCACAACACATAGTCACTACTTTGTCGAACAAAGTATAAAACAATTTCATGACCTTCTTTGTTTATGTAATGAGTCTGGCAGTCTGAACTGCAATGTGTACTTATTGCACTGCAACAAGCAATCACAAGTAATGATTAAACTCTCCCTCACCCTCTTCAGAGCGCAGGCTTTGATGACTCGTTCATACTTCTGGGGGTTCAGATCTTTTCCAAACAGGATGTTACTACGGATGGTTCCAGGGAACACCCAGGGCTGTTGGGCCGCATAGGTCAGCTGACCTTTCACCTTTAGTACCCCCTTTTCATAAGGCAGTTCTCCCAGGATGGAGCTCAGCAGTGATGACTGGATGGACATAAAGAAAGGTATGACATTAGCTGGCTGAAACATGCCCATAAACGACTGAACTGAAGTGCCTTACACAAGTCACAGCTAGCTGCTTTCCAACTCTGAAATCATGACTTGAGGAGGTAACTGACCTTTCCAGCTCCCACCGGTCCAATTACAGCCACCAGCTGATTTGAGTTCAGAGAGAGGGAGATGTTCTGCAGAGACGGAGCATCCAGACTCTGCAGGAGGTACAAAACAAATTTTACCATAGTATATAATAATAAAGACTCTGAAGTGATGCAGTTACTGTCATGAAAAAGAGGCATCTACAAACCAGGAGACACTTTTTTGCTTTTTTCTTTTTACTAGAAACCACTTCTCTTATTTCACTTCTAGTATTATTTTCATATGCTGTTCTGTATAAGACTGGAAACGTTTTGTTTATTTTTCTTTTTGGTTTATGTATACTGCAATAATAATATAGCTGCACAGTGCACACATGGCATGGACACTGCACTGCAAGAACAACTGCATAACAGCTTCCTTTTCAAGGATTCCTGTATATGTTGCAGATATATCAGACAACCTTGTGAACTGCCTCTGGGTAAACTTGGCTCTATATACCAGTGAACACAAGGTAACTGACCTTATCCCAGTAGCATGTCAGGTTCTGGATCTCCACTGAGGCGTCCTTATTCTTCTCTGGATTCTTCTCTGGATTCTTCTCTGGATTCTTCTCTGGATTCTTCTCATCCTGTGGCAGTGCAGGGCTATTTTTTTCCATCTCATTCAGCAACAAGAACTCCTTAACCATAAAAAAGGAGATGATAGCATTACAGAGCTGGACCTACACGGTGAATGTGAGATCAGCAAAAGCCAAACAATATTACAGCTGCTTTCATTGTAAAAGACCAGAAATGAAGACCAACTGAAGGCTAGTATGTCAACTTTATGTCATCTAATAAGAAAATAATGTTTGTCAATATTTTCTCCCAAACATTTATTTAAAAACATTCTACAAACTCTTTGACTTTAAAAATTCTACAACAAATATCTAAATCAACACATGCTGCATATTGTCCTTACAAATTTCTGCCTAAGCCAGTGATAACAGGCAATTGGTGCAACTTAGAATACACATACACAGTCACAAAACAGGGGCAAACTTCTGATAAATATCTAATGTCAAAATGTATTTGTACAACTCCCTCATTTTGCAAGGCTCTATGAATTTAACTTGCTTTTTTACATGATTTCTTTTTAAGGGAACACATGATATGAAGGGCAGTGAGTTTGTTTGACATTACAAACTCAGTTGAAATTGTGGTGTCAACATCCAGCTGAGACTGTGCTTCTGCACGGGATCATGAAACAAAGAGCTCTACAGAAGCATGCCTGCATGAAGGAACCATTATTTACAATGATTGTAGACATGCATTGAAGCTGTGCCAGGTCCATCTAAAGTCCAAGTAAGCGCAGGGTCTGTCGACTTAAAGGTATGTCCGACATTTGACTTTTAAAAAACAGCAGAACACTTTCATGACTCTCACTGTATTAGAAATATTAAAAAATATATTAAACATAATCAAATCCCAATACTAAAGCACCAAACATAAAATCAGCATACCTGAATCCTGCGGATGCTAACACGGCATTCAAACAGCTTCTCAATGGCACTTGGGAAGAAGAGTGTGACGGTGAGTCGCACAGCAGTGTACAGTGACACGGTCACGAACACGCGACTGGCTGTGATGGGATTTCCCAGAAGGACATAGATGGTGAAGGTGATGAAGACAATGATCTTGCTAGCGCAGAAGAAGGAAGCCATGTTTAGGCCTCGTAGGTAGGAGCTCTTCATGATCTTGGATATCTCTTTGCTAAGACGATAGAGAAAGATCCAATTACATGGCCAGACATGACACAGCACATACGTAGAAGTTACAGTGTGAAAAATCAGCCACATGCACGTGTTTAACAGTAATAGTAGTCGGCGTCTTTCTGTAGTGATTAGATTAAGAAGAGGAGTGGGCGTGCTCCGAACCCTGAATGGCAACGTGTTGGGTGGGTGTTGTTTCCACTCTATTTCAGTCAGGCACACAGAGCGGCACATGTCACTACACTGTGCAGCAGGACAACAAAGTAGCATGTGTCCAAGCAGCGGCATAAATATTACAGATTAATATACCAGTTAAACTGAATATAACCACCTCACAGCTGTATGCCTCTGCCAACCAGCAGAGTTGCAGTTTACAGTTTACTCATGGAATATATTGAGAGAGGACTTGAAAGGAATTTATTAAAAGGCATGACACTGACGTGCATGATTCCAGTGAGAAACATGCGGTCTTCACTTAGAGGCTATTTTTACAGAGGGGCATTGAAGACTGAGAGAGCTTTGTCACATGAAGCGCTGTATCAGAAAAAGCAATGAGCTGTCTAATTTGGTTGTAAGTTCATTGAGAGAAACCAAACAGTCAAATGCATTGGTTGGTACAGTGGATGCTGAACAACACATGATAAATTCAACAGATTTGATTCGAGAGACCTTTCCTCTTCACATGCTTTCTTTGATCTTTAAATATTTTCACTGACAACAAGAATCCCTTCATGTTTTTACCTTCTGACCTCAGAGACCAAAGCAGCGAAAGGTTTCTCCCAGGCGTACATCTTAATGATCCTAATTCCAGACACCACCTCGTTCATTGTGCGGATCCTGTTGTCAGTCAGAGCAGCTGTTTTACTCCTGGAGAGAAAAGTGGAACATTTCAGTTGGCTTAAACACTGCAGAAATTAAGAAAAAAAGAAGGAGCAGTTTGACAAAGAAAGGGTGCACTGCTTCCTGCATAGTATGGAACATTGCTTTATCCATTAGGTCACAATTCATAGTGAAGAGCTGCCTAAAGCTATTTGAAGTTTGAAGGTTCAACAACTGGAGTGCCAGTACAGTGTGTAACCAGACAGGTACAGCCCACACTTGTCTTTGTTTTGAGCTGAAGTCATAAATGATGACTGAGACAGCTTTACAACTACATTACTTGACCCAGGAAAAAAGTTCAAATTCAACATTTTTTTTGCCCCTGGAAGGCAATTACAGCAAGGCATAGTACAGTACATGAAAGAACAAGACATACAGTATGATAAGGGGGAGGGGCGGTGCACTGAATCCTGCCTGAGAGTCAAACAACAACAATGGTCGCAGGTGTCTAAGCCTCACAGTGTGTGGGTGTGATGGAAAACATTATTCAACTTCATAGTGTGCTAAGCTGAAGCAGCAACATCTAAAAAGTACACAGCACATTGAATAAGTAGCAGTAGAATATGACCATATAATTAACAAGGGTAGAGTTCAGAGAGAGCAGACAGGTTAATTACATTATCAACATCACGGCCATCAGAACACAATGGCCAATCAAAGTCCTCTGATTCTCAGACAATACATAAATTTATAGGTGAGTTGCAAGTGACAGTCATGATAGCTGAGAAATTGAAAGTCTTTCACTTCTGCATGGAATTTAAAAAAACATTGTTTCGAAAATGCCTGTGACTTGAGCAGAAAATCTGCCAATGCCAATGACATGCAAGATGGGAGAGCAGGCTCAGCAACAGTGTGTAAGGAGGTGGGGGACTACACAGGGCTTGAGTCGAATTGTGTTACCTGAACTTAGAAAACAGCCTTCCGAACATGGTTTGCACAGGCATCAGAAACATTAGCACCACCATGCCTGCCAAGCATGATGGACCGATTTCCACCCACAGCAGTCCCACCACCGCAGCTGCCTGAAGGGGCCCCACCCACAGGAAGTGCAGGAAGATTGTCACCTGTTAAAGATAATTCACCCTTAATGATTTGTAACATTATCAGAAAAGTGCACACAAGCAGGACAAACCTATCTGTCAGTCACATTTTAGTCATGGAGTGATCATCAAGGTTGCTCCGAAGAAGCACGTGTGATCATCTCCAATCACTTAATTCTGGGGATTTTTAAAGAAAGGGAGAGTCACTTGACAGTTAGTTACAAAAGACTTTAATCTAACCCAGCATGAAAGCACGGGCATGGTCTAATTAACAGCCCTACTGCCAAGAAACAAAATGCCCTGAAACTGGGGAGTTCACAGCAGGCTCTGATTAAAACGAAACTCAAATGCAGACAAATTCGATTTGGTGCTTTGCGCTAGGAGAGACATGCCTGTGAACAATCAGGGCGGCACTGTTGTGAGACACTGTAACCACACACTCTTAATAGTAAAATAAATAACACCCATCAACACATTTCATCTTGCAGCTGTCATCATGCCTCAAACGATTCATGAGTGGTGACTCAATTGTGCATTCCTTGAGTTTACATCACTAGACTACACTCCCTTTTTTCACTTAACAAAAAGCATGATACATTAACTCGTCAAAGCAGATTCTGAATCATCCAGGCAGGAAGGATATCTAAAATAATACGTCACACAAGTCATGAAATACAACACAGTCACTTCAGCCAATTCAATTCACATGAGAAACTGTTGGGCAAAATCTTTAGCTTGGATTACATTAGTGAAGCATATGTTTAAAAAAAATGTGCAGTGCAAGATAACAGAAACATAATACAACTAAAACAAAAGTCACACAAACTGATGGACCCAGCAGCAGGTGGAGGTGAAGATGGTGTTGATATAGCAGCTCTCTCAATAGGATACTGAGGTGAAACCCGCTAAAATCACAGTAAGTATCTTGTCAAGAGAAAGGTAAGGTTGCTTAAGAGATCACTCTGTCTTTTGTCACTTTGATCTCTAAAGAATAAAAACAATGAATATTTAGATAATTTTCTCCCTTTTATAATCTGGAGACCCATTTTTTCAAGTCAGTGGTTTCAAGGCATAGTTCCAACCTTTTCCAGCCCCTTACAACAAAGTATTTCGGTATGTAAACCCATGTTTTTATTTTAACTTAATATGTTGTCTTCGGTTAGCCTTGAACTCTCAGCTGGATTACACGGTAGTAAAATATAATTATACAACAGATAATTGCCACCAGATTTGCCTTCCATATGTCCAGTCTACTCTGTAACTTACTAAGGTAACATACTTTAAAGTTATTTGCAGTCTCCAGCAGTTCTCCACTCACTGTCCCCACAGCTACAGTTTAGCCACTTTATCAGCCAACTTGAAGACAGCTGTCCATCTCACTACACGTAGCTTTCCTTTTTCTCAGTAGTCGTAGGCTCTTCTTGTCTCATCATTGGGCCTCCTCCTTTCTCCTTCGCAAAATAGCTCTCCAGAGACGTTTGTTTTCCAATCATTTTAGCTAGCGTGAGGGCTTACCGGTATTTGTTTAGTATCACGTGACTGAAACAGGTATGTGTCAAGCAAGTCAAGAGGAACAAATGGATGTTATTAAAAGAGAATCTGTTTTACATAATAAAAGAACTTACAGAGTGTGTTCATTGATATAATGGAAATAAAATAACTTATTTGTGCTTTCTCTGCAGCCCGGTACCAAACGACCCAAGGACGGATACCGGTCCACAGCCCAGTGGCTGGGGACCACTGCCGCAAGAGACTCAGTCCTTTATGTGCGATCTTTATGCTGCTCTTCAGAAACAGAGACTTTTCCTTGCAAAACTAGTCTCCACAAACTGTGTGCCCCATAGTAAATCTGGAGGCACACAAAATCAACCAGTCACACAGACAAACTTCCTTTTAATTAACATTTTTGTAATTGCATTTATTTTGTCAAGTTTTCCTATAAAAGTGTGAGTCTACAGTGCTACAAAGGTTTGGTGGCAGTGAAGCGGTTTCCTTCAGTAGATGGTAGACCAGTAGTTACAAAAAGGGCTGAGAAGGTTAATGAAAATGTTTACCATATTGTACTGCCTTGACTTTGCAGCTAAATTAGCAGCCTTTCTGCTTCTTGTTGTCTTAATTCCACTTACTTCATCAAACTTGTTGACGTCATTGGACAGGAGGTTGACAATCTGGCCGGTGGTGGTCTTTCCCATGGCTGAACTGCTGAGACACAGAGCCTGTAAAGAGACGAGAATCATCAGCGAAGCAGCACATATCACTACAAATATACAAATCTGCAGAATGACATGACTGAAGTTGGCAGACTGTGCCAAGGACAAGAATTCAGGAGTGACTTTGCTTAACATGTGTGTTAAGTTGTCCTCCCATCTACCTTCTTGTAGATCATGTGACACATGGCCACTCTGATCTTCATGCCTGCTCTCTGGACATGGAAGAAGTAGAGGTGATGGAGCAGCGCCAGGCCGATGCTGCATATCGACAAGGCTGCGGCGTAGCCCAGACTCCGGTGAAGAGCTCCACTGTCCCCTGGGTCGTAATCTTCAAAGTACCGAATCATCAACCCCAATATGACCGGCTGGATCACTTTAATGACTTCCTGATATGCAGAGAGGGAGATGAGGGGTGAACATGTGAGTGTGAAGGTGGGCAGTTATTAACAATTAACAAACCACAGCATGTTCTGATCAAAATCTGCTTAACAGTTCAGTGATTTAGCTGCTAACCTGAGCTGAAATCCCCTGTTTTAAAATATTTGTTAGATTTATTTTGTGCTAATATGCTGCTGATAAACCAAGAACACCTGGTTTTATAAATGGTCTGTTTGTTAATGCTTTCAGACTAAATTAGAAGTATTTGTGCAACAGATTATACACCTTTTTCAGCTCATTTCCAGAGCTTATGATACCTACCTCGAGGAGGGTAAAGAATCCCAGCACTGCATACGGTTTCCAGTAGCACTTGATGATGGCTTTTGAGAGCTGAGGTTTCCGCAGCTCCTTGGTAGCCATCTGGACCTCACGATCCCAGTGTCTGTGACATAAAAGATGCAAACTTATTTGATGCTTTTTTGATTGTGCAATATAATATAATACTTTTTTTTCATCACTGCAGTTTTTCCAAACAAGAGAAAACAGAACATTACCACAGAAGTATTTTCAGCAATAGATTAATACACCTTTAGAGCCCATTGTGGCAGAATGACAGGGTGTGCAGCTAAAGGGTAAAGTCACTCAACTGTGTGGCTCATTGATGTTTTTAACAATAAATCTATACGGCACAAAAGAGTAAGGTATATCAGGTAAATATTGATTTTTAGATCCTTTTCCAGAGCTGAAAGACAGGATATCTGTATATTCACTCATTAAATATATTAACTGTTACAAAAACAATTCAGACTTTGCTTTCCATTTATTTGACCCTTTTTTTCCACTGTGGTGCCGCCAGTGCTCTATGGATAGATTTATTCTGTCTTTCTTTTCATGGCAACTTTTCAATGCTATCAAATAATGACTTGTGACTAACAGAGCGTGGCTGCTTTATGGACAGCTGCTTTAAGGATTTCATGCTCATTCAGGAATCGATAAATTCAGATTTCACAAGCTGTAATATTACAACTGAAAATATGAAGCCCAAAGATAAAAAAATAGCTGTGTGTAAAAATCAAGGGCTTGGTCCTGTGAAATCCACATTTCTACACTAAATAAAAAAGACAGAAAAGCCGACTGTTCTCTAAATATGGGTGACACAACCAGAGCATTTTTAGCAGCTGTGGAGTTCATGTGTGTATGTTTGAAAGAGGAGTGTTTCTGTTGTAGGAGTTTGTGTTTGGAACTAGACATAAACTCAACTGTCTGTTCCTACACATGTTGCAAAACTGGGCTTAGCATAAACACTGTAGCTCACATATTTATCATCATCTACCTAGACTGTTATGTTGTTGTCCATCACAATCTGTACTTTGTGAGGAAACTTCCTGATAACTTTGGAAATGTTTGACTTGACAAACAAAACATAAAATTCATGTTCAAGGATTTTTTTTCTCCACTCACTATTTATTGAGGCACAACGAGTACAGCAACATCCGTAACGTTCAAGGCTTTTATGAATTAATGCTCGTCTAGAGAGTGACCAAAATACTAGCCGTCATGTTTTCAGGTCTGTGGTTTTACTATAGTTATAAGTCATAACACTGTTTCACTTGATTGGCTTGCATACCTGTCTCTTTACTTTTTGAGACTAATGTGTATTTATTCTCTTGTAACTTATTTATTCTTATTGATTTTATCTGTTCAGAACACTAAAAAAGATTTGTGATTCAGAAATCAACAGTTAAATAACAGCCATACATTTTCAAAAGGGATGATTTTATTATCATGAATCCAGAGCAGTAACAAACCACACATTATTCTTCCTAAAGGTCAATTCAGAATGTATCTCTGTCCCAAGATACTTGTAGATAAGTACACAGTAAACAGCCTGATCTTTAATGATCGTACGCTCAGAGATTGAGGCCTGAATTCTGAAATCTACCACCACATCCTTTGTCTTGGACAAAGCTAGGAGACTCACACTGACTGAATCCTCAGCAAATGTCAATATGATCCAGTTTTAATATTTACTTTGCATACAGAATATGAAGTAAGGGTGAGAACACAGTGCTGTCTAATAGAGCAACCTCATGGCAAAAATGTGGGTCTGATAGTATTAAAAGCTGAGGAAAACTCATAAAAAGCAATCTAGCATGCATTTTCTTCCCCTCTAGGTGTTTTAATCAAAAGATAAGTAAGGTGATCCTCAGCTGCATACCAGTGTGTCCTAGGCAAATCGTACAGGG
Organism: Acanthopagrus latus; assembly: GCF_904848185.1. Classification (NCBI taxonomy): domain Eukaryota; kingdom Metazoa; phylum Chordata; class Actinopteri; order Spariformes; family Sparidae; genus Acanthopagrus; species Acanthopagrus latus. The sequence continues at coordinate 7,894,825 of NC_051062.1, forward strand.
CTGCGTGCATGCTCAGTATCCCTCACAAGCTCCGTTTTCAAAAGCTTTTCAAAGGTTCTTATTACTTATTATTTTACTTATATTATTATTACTGCTACAATTTGATTCTAAGGGAAACACTGTGCTGAGTTTAAAGGTTTATCAGATGGCAAAACAGTGCACAGTGGTTTACAGCACCCTGAGACAGGATTGTATATCTCTAGAGAGTTATTTCTCGAAGTTGATAACGTGGATGTAATCAATGGTGGTGTCAAATGAAAAAACGGCTTTGCATGTGACTGACAAGGAAGAAAACAACCTGAAACTGACCTGAAGGATACACACTGTGTAGAAGTTTTTTTTACCAAAAAACTCTATATGGCACCTTCAGATAAAAAAAGGACAGTTTCTGCTTAAAGTTAATAAAAATATTCTGAGGTGGGCTGCCCCACAGAACTAGCCTGAAAGCACTTTAATCACTTTAAAAAGTACTTTTCCAAAAGTATCGACAGTGTCTTATATTCATGCCATCTGAGGTATGCATCACACAACTGTGACGTCTTGCTTTGCAAGCGTGGTGATCAATTTGAAGTGGCTATTCTGTCACAAAACATAATGTGCTGGAATTAGAAAGGAGCTCATCTTCAAGAAATTGTGATTGTGGTGAAAGTGTGCTTGGTTCTATCAATGTCCACTGAAAAAAATACATCTTTTAACTCCTGATTCACTCAAGAAGACAGTCTGTAATATCACACATCACTGCTCTCTGACTTTGGTTTGAAATCTACAGAAGCAGCATGTCTACACAGACTGGTTAATTGATACAATTCTCATTAAGTTAGTTAGTGAGTTAGTTTGTATGCGTCAGCTGGATCTGTTGTCACAAACACAACTAACATCGCTTCCTTGTGACATCTTGAATGACTTTTGAGTGTGGTAAATTTGAGTCATCGTCTACAACTGCATTTAAATTCATGGTATATCTACAAATTTGATGTAAAGGGATTAAAGGTTTTATTTTGACTGTGAGTAGTGAAATTAAAAGTGGCGATAACTTAAATTTAAGAAGCTTGGAACTGCGGCTCCATAAAAGTTAATGGCAAGTGGAAAATGTGATTGGACCCAGTGTGTTGACTTGATTTTCAGGGTCTCTCCTACCTGTATAGCTCCTGGCCCAGTCTCTCAGACCCATCCTCTGCAAGTACTTCGTACAGATCATCTTCTTCCAGCCGGCGTTTGTATCCTATGCGGAACAAAGGATTGAGCCACCTGAGGGAGAAAGCAAACAAAGGAGTCAGGGGGAAACGGCAGATTATCATCAATCGCACATGGTGCTATTGGGAAACTATAAAAATGCCCTTACAGTTATGAACACTTGTCAGGGGCTTTGATGTGATCGAATGGACTATTTGGTGTCACTTTCAATCTCTTTAAACATGAAGGTTGGGAAGTTTGGTGTACTAATACTTGATGAACTGATGTGTTTTTTTATTACAAGCAAACTGTATTTGCTTGTGTCCAACTTTCAAGTCAGACTTTAGCGACCAAAGCGAGCGATTCCACAGGAAATGCTCATAACATAAACAACAGGTAACAGAGGGTGATGTCAGGGGATGTTTGTGACTTACTCTCAAGTCTTTTCTCAACGTGGAACAACTTTTTTTTTAAACTGTTAAACTACAGGTAAACTCACATTTCATAGCCAATTCAATGAAGCAACTCGGTTTTCCTTTGTCAGTCTAAACTTACCCACTGAGAGTTCAATTCATTGTGAAGTAATAAACACTTTATACCTGAGCTATCACTGTCTGGTGCGGCACAGGTTTAAATCCCCCGCTAACTGTAACGTTAGCTAACAACGGTTACCCTCCGCAACGTTCTGTCGACTTACCAGAAAAATATCTTGGAAAAAAGGCCGGCCGTCGCTGCCGGGTTGGTCTTTGCGGCTTTTCTGACTTCTTCCATGGTGGGCCCGCACTCACACGGCAGTTTCTCTCAACTTTGTCCCCTTTTTTAAAACTACTGCCCCGGGATATGTAGCGTGACTGCGGGACACACACATAACGGAGGTCGGTACCCCCGTGCTGCGTGTTACGTGGTCCTTCAACTGCACGAGCTAGCTGTTCTAAAACAGAAAATAGATGCACCTTGAGTGGCCCCGCCCCCGGAGACTCCTGATTGGCTCAAAAGAACGGTCGCCCCACGCTATTCGCTGTGCCTCGTCTTCCGCGTTCACACGATTGGCTGAGAGCACTGCGTGGTATTGTGCATAAAGTCATTTGAGTCATATTTATCTTGATTTATTTGTAAACGAGTGGAGGACGGTTGGATTTACCGTCAAAATGACGCTACATTTACAGGCACAATTTACAATATCTTGTAAAAGCCTTGTGTCCAACAGCAACTAAGGCATACAATGTTTTTACATAAATTAAATCTTCTGTGTAATTTATGTAATTTATCTGTTGAACAGACAAGTTTCAATATGACTCACTTGAACTACACATTACAGGTGCACCATGTATTTAAACCAGAAGAGAATGTCTTCATAGACTGATTACTTTACGCCTAAACAAACTCTTTGTATTCATGACTGAATACACAGACTGATCTGAAAGGAAAACACAATGTCATAGTGTTTTACATTGTTTATATGTGGCGGACCCTGCCACCGTTCTAGCTTCAGACAGTGCTCTTGGACCTTATTTTCCTCTGAGAACAGACCTACGGAAAATATAAATATTTCTAAGTCTGTGTAATTACCTTCTTAATATTACAAACATTACAAGTGTTAGTTTAAACTTCTTCTCCTAAACAAAAATGTAATGTATGACAAGTTGATATTTAGTCCCGGCTGTAATTTTGTAAGGCAGTCAGTGAAGTCTCCTTTGTCATTCAAAAACATCCTGCCAGGGTTAAGTGTTAGGTTGAAGGAGTACTACTGTGTGTGTGTGTGTGTGTGTGTGTGTGTGTGTGTGTGTGTGTGTGTGTGTGTGTGTGTGTGTGATCTACTTCTTGTTACTATTACTCAGCAAAATCCCTGGTTCCCTATATCTGTTTGACTCACACACACAGTTTCCAACTTGCACAGTCCTGTACTCTCACTGCCTGGCTTTATCTCGTGACAACCGTGTAATATGTGTCACTTTGGATAAGAGGAAGTCGGTTGATACATTAAGTAAAACGGGAGAGCCGTTTTCATCATAACCCATCCACGGTGAAAATTCCGAGCTAATTTTGTTTGCTTGCACTCTCGCTGGTCTTTCTGATCCCTTGCACTAACACACACAAACACACACACGCACAGAGGATATCCTGTAAATAAAGGGCAGGCTGTAGATGACAGATGCCCTCTGACACACTGCAGGTGTTTCCTGCACTGTAATAAAAGACTAGGGAGTGTGTAGGGAGGCTGAAACGCCTCGCGTCACACTCCTTCTTCCCTTTTTTTTTTTTAAAGAAAACTTCCAACCATTCACATGTAACCAAGATAAACTGTTATCCTGATACTGACGATACCAGTGATAACAGACCATTTTTTCCCTGGCCCTCACACCTCGCACATTTATCCCCCTGTTGATGTTTAGCTAGCCCCGACTGGGGAAAGGGCTGGAGGAGAGAAGCCAGCAGGAGATTATTACAGGCAGCTGAACTCAGCCCAATAACATTCATCTGCAGAGGATCAGCACTACTTTCCCATGCTACCCCAGGCGTGCGACAGGCCTAGTTTTCCCCCACATCGTGCCAGCTTCTTTTCTCCCTTCAATAAGCACACGGGAAGACGCACTCACTTTCTTTAACTTTAATTACGGTTTACAGTTTTCATTCAGCATGTCTTATTGTTCAGGTACAGGCGGAGTATTATTGGTTACAAACAGAAGAAAACAGTAAAACCGGATGGGTCAGGAATTCAAGGACTTTAACACAATGGTTCCAATGGGGGGGGGCACTCCAGGGGGTGAGCCACGGTGTTTGAGAGTGACGGGCTGGGTTTGATAACGTTCTGACCTACATTTCACTTAAATTTAACTTGAATCCATTTTAATTTTCTTGTTTTCCTTACCATTGTTTAATCACTGATTAAAAATAGCAGAGAGTGGGATGGGAACTCTTTTTTTTCTGGCTTCTGAGAAGGGGCTGACCAGAGCCGCTGCTTTAACACCCCACATCTGCATCTGAAAGGGCAACTAATCAGCGCACAAGGCGGAAAGCCAAAAACAGAATAAAATGCTAATGTTTAGCAGGATTGTTACTTTCCATTTTCACCATCTTTAGTTCAGCATGCGAACACTTGCTAACAGCTAACACTTGCTAATTAGCACTCGGCCCTGAAAAATACGGTAGCATACAGCCGATGCTGATGTCTGTTTTTGTGCTGGTTGGTTGGTTTGTCAGCAGGATCACACAAAAACTACAGAACAGATTTCGATGAAACCTGGATGGAGAACGGGTCTCAGCCCAGAGTAGATCCTATTAACTTTTGCTGCAGATCCTGTTCAAGGGGGTTAGGGTCAACTTTCTTTAACGCTGTGAGATATAACATAGCATTTCTCAACATTTTTGTTGAATTCTCAGGGATTAATGCGTGGATCTTGATGGAAAAAAAGCTATTACAATTCAATCAGAATTCCCCATATTTATTATCTTATCATCTTATCATCTGGGGACCATGAATATCTGCACAACATTTCATGAGAATCTATTCACTATTGCTGAAATATATTTTAAGGCACAATGTAGGTTTAGAAAAATCTGTCATCTGACACTTTTGATCTGAATGAGGCCGTCCTGATTAAATGAAAGATTTAAAAACATATTAGAATGCACTCTACTATATTTAATTACCAATTTACTCATCAACAAAGAAGAAGCATCTGCTTTTTTAACATTCAATATCAATCTCTTTCATTCTTCTCGACTGAGTCACAGATAAACATCCTGGGGATCAAGGAAGGAATCTGCTCCTGTCCTGCATTAACAATTCATGATGTCCAATGGAAAAGGTCTTTATCATATTCATGGTCTAAAAGGACTGTTATCAACAGGTTAACACAGATAACAACCTGTTCCAGCTGCTTCCCTTTCATTAGCAGGTTTACAGGATTAGGGTCCCCTTGGACATTGCTCAGCAACAGCGACTATGGAAACGCAGCATCAACGCTTCAAATGTCTAGAGATTTAGGTAACAACTCTCTCAGCACCTTCACACTGACAATAAAACACCTGAGTTTCCTGGAGCGCTGATTACGGGAACGCGGTACTTTTGCCCGTTTATTGACCCCACAAACTGTCCCGGGATCAGGGTCAGCAGGGGGCAGCCCCAGTGTCTCCGGTGGAAATGTTTTTGGTAATTATTTCCCCCGGAAACAATCCCCCTTTATCTGAAAAAAAGATTAGGTCTAATCCTTGCTTGTAAAAGCCCAGCAATAAAAAGAAAAGTTCACCCACAATGCTGCAAACAGTTCTCAGTCCAAGATTAGGATTTTAATTAATTAGTACATGGCGTCTTTCTGCTTTGGTTGCTTTCACATTTGCCTTTTTACACTGACGATTTCATGACTTACCATTTTTACTTTGACTTCTCGTCCTTTGCTCTCCCTCTCCACCACATTTCCACACTATCTCTCCTCACGTTTCAGTCTCATCGACCCTGTTGACACTGCCTCAGTTGCTCAACAGCCCTTGACTGACACTGGACACACATGGTTTAATCACAAAGCGTACTGGTAAGACAACCTACGACACAAAACAGACTATGACAGCACTGATAAAAACATACGCAGATAACACAGACATAAACTCTAAGACATGGTGCTAGTGTGTGTGTTTATGGCGGGGGGGCATTTCTGTATTTTTTAAAAAGATAAGGAAAAGACACAACTGGGCGGCTGCGGTATGTGCGTAAATACATAGATAGACGTTCCAGTTCCAGTCCGCTGGAACGACCATCTTTGAACAGAGGAGGTGGCCTACGACAGTACCGAGACAGCTTAACCACCATTCACACCTGGGCTCACTTAGCCTTAGCAATCCACGTGAAGGCCAGTTTGACAAACAACCCACATGTGGCCCTAACGACTCTGGAAGGACACTCCCACACAGAGTTTAATAGCCTGTGACTCCTCCCCCGGTTAGTTAGAACTGAAGAAGCCTCATGCATGAAAGAAGTCCAGTGGCCTACGATACAGCACCTTGACTTCCTCCTATTACTTTTGCTTCCCTACATATATATGTAACAGCTGGAGTTACTTTCAGGATAAGATTTTAGAAACAAAACACACGATCAGGATTAAAACAACCAATAATTTCAGCTAATTTTAGAAACTTCACTTAAAACTAGCTCCTACTTGCACACCCATGTCGGGGTATTGCTTAAGGGTTATAGTATCACCAAGACTGATGCAGTTATATAACAATTCAAAACTGGTAAGAGACAGTCTGTGTTATAGATCCTTTCACATTCAAATATGTTGTGTAACAAGTTGTGTTACTTGAATGCTGAACTTGAACTTCTTGTTGTGCAATGGTGATAAGAGCCATCCACTCAACCACTCTCTATTGTATAGCATTGATAACTCTTACTTAAGCAAATGCCTTGAATGCCTCTTCCACCACTGAGAGCAGATAGTGGTGTCAGGGTATTTTTGTCACAGCAATCAATCAGCTGGAAACAGCCCAAATGCATAGACACAGACCTAAGGCGGTAGTAACACATTCAAGCAAGACCTTTCGCTACTTTGCATGAACAACAACCACTGTGGTCGCAATAACAGAGCAAATATCAAATGGTAAAAAAATACTTGACAAAGCTGTCCATCTTCATTGGCTAATTACCACTAAACACACAAGGCCAATGAGGTGATGCATGATCCCTTAACTCCTCATCTTCATGTCAAATTCCATCCTGTTTGAAATCAATCAGATTTGAAGCTCACAGGGTACAGGAGCTCATTTCAAAGCTCCTGTAGAGACACTCGTGCCAAGCAATGTACTTTATTACAACTACAGCCCCAATACAATTTTAAGTAAGAGTCAGTTCGCCGAAGTGAACTGAGGAAATGCCCAGATGGCTTGGAACAGTCCCTCCATTTTGCCACTTGATGGTGCTATAATACTGTAAAGTTAGTACAGAATAGTTCTGTAGTCAGAAAACTATTAACAATTTATCACAATAATGCACCAGAATTTAAGAATTAAATCCTTATGAAGCCCATTCATTCATTCATTCATTCATTCATTCATTCTTTCAATCTGTCAGTCAACAATACAAACGTATCTTATCTCTGTTCCTCATCTTGTCTTCCTTCCCTGTCAAAGACTTTTCAGATCCTTTCAATTAAAGACTTCCTCCTCCTGCAGATCCCCTTGCAGACCCCATGCACACTGTGTGGAGTGATGACCAGCGTCTGCACCCCCCCTCCCACCGCCACACACAAACACAACACAACACGACTGATTGTGCGTCACTGAATGATGTGCGCTTAAAGGTACTGGTTCCCTGGCACGGATGCTCGGTCGAACAGGTGAAGGAGAAGCTGACGCACCTGTCCCGGCCTGACCCGCCCACCCTCCTCCGTGTCACTCCAGAGGGAAAGATCTCCGTCCTGTCCCAGTCTGGACCTCCAAGGCAGAGGTAGAAATGGGCAACATGGCAACAGAGATCACTGCCTTTCTCCTGACCATCTCGGGTTGGATCCTGGTGTCATCCACACTGCCTACTGACTACTGGAAGGTGTCCTCTGTGGACGGGACGGTCATCACCACAGCTACCTTCTGGTCCAACTTATGGAAAACATGTGTGACTGATTCCACTGGTGTGTCCAACTGTAAGGACTTTCCTTCAATGCTGGCTCTGGATGGTGAGTCTTGTTGTCTCTCTGGGGTCTTTGTGCAGTTGTCTCATTTCTATCCATCTGATTGGACCAAAAAAGAACACCTGCTGGTTTTGGATGAACCCACACCGTTGTAAACAAATGGAACTCGATATCTCCTGTTCTGACTCTGGCTTCTGGCTGCAAACAACCACAGCATTTAAAGTTAAAGGCCAGAGGAGGCATGTGTCAGTGAATGAGCTGAGCTGGACTGAATGAAGCAATCTGAGAAAGTCGTCAAGTCAGACAGAGGTCACTTCCCATTACTTGCTTGTGACAACAAGGAAAGGAAGTGCTATTAGATGTTCGAATTCTAATGTCCTGGGGTGATTTGAGACGTTCGTGCAGTCTCAAACATACCACTTCTTATCTGTTACCCATTGGTGTTGAGCAGGGCTGTCCCTGAAAAGTTTATTTATGGGGGCCACTGAATATGTTGGGGTGGTGTCCGTCTCTCCAGCAGCTATTTGCTAACTGTCTTGTATTTGGTGCTGTTAAGAGGTTTATTAGAGCATTTTTTTGCAGAAAACTGATGCCTAAAACAACACTATGAGTGGTGAGAGTGAACAAAAAAGAAAACCCCCAAAACAAAAGACGCTAGGAAGGTTCATGGTCAATTTATTTTTGATTTTTACAAAACTGGTTGCAAAACATTGGCTAATAATAATAAGCTTTAAACTAACCCTTGGCAAAAAATGACAATAACTGTGACAAATGTCTAACTGTTTAAACAAAATAAGTAAATATACCTCATATATATCTCGGCTATTTTTTGTGGTCACAAAGCAAAAAATATGTGGAACCACCAATTTAAAGCACTCTCCCTCTCGGCTTCTGTCATGAAGCCTATATCCAGGTGTGCAGGGGTCTGATGATCGCCTCGGTGTGTCTGGGTTTCTTTGGTGCCATCCTCTCCTTGGTAGGAATGAAATGCACGAAAATAGGAGGCTCAGAGACCACCAAGGCTCGCCTGACCGTCCTCTCGGGCTTCCACTTCATTCTGAATGGTAAAAAACCCACGCTGCATATGTGTCTATGTCTGGATTCACTAGGGATGTAGCATTTGGAATGAATTAAGTGTTCAACCAAATCACATCATCAGCTCCTTCTGCTTTGGTTTAAGTTGGAATTTGCTGCACAAATCCTCTTATTTCTCTCTGCAGGCCTCTGCTCTCTGACTGCATGCTCCATATACGCTCACAGGATCACAACCGACTTCTTTGACCCGCTCTTTGTTGCTCAGAAGTAGGTACTCAGGATTACAAGGAAGATATCTTTGATGGCAGATCATAACCACGTGCGGATGAGAGGAATTCCAGACATGCATTTAATTTTGCTTTTCAATGAATGCCTGCAGGTTTGAGTTGGGAGCAGCTCTCTTCATCGGCTGGGCTGGATCTGTGCTGTGTATCCTCGGAGGACTTATCTTCTGTCTCTCCCTCTCCGAAGGCTTTAGCATGAGGCAAGTTGCTGGATTTTTTTTCCCGCTGTGCGCTAATAATGTGATCCCGCATCTGTCATCGGGGACAAGGGCTTCGGGGAAATCTGATTTGGACGGACCATAAAATTCACTGAGTTGCTAACTCAATCAGGCAATTTAAATAATTACTTTAACTGCAATGGAGAGATCGTTACAGTCGGGAAACATCCCGTAATCTCTCCCAGCATCTTGTCCCATAATTGCTGAACCTACACAGCAAATTGTGCGATCGTCGTTTTGATAAGTTACGCGGCTGTTGAAGACTGAATGTTTCCTTTGTTGCAGAAATGAGGACCTTTTCAAAGTAAAAGTCACCTTGATAGAGGGCACCTATAGGGAAGTGTTGCAGCAGGCAGAGAATAATCTTCTCTCTTGGTGACGTCCTTCATCATAATTTTGTCAACAGTCAGTCCTACTTAGCAGATCCTTATATTGTGGAGAAAGCGAGAAAACTAAGAGGAGTAGAAAGACAGAATTTAGATGGATTTGGTCCCAGGCCAGTAAGGGTACATGTAGATTCCAGAGATTTGATGGCTGACCACTTTGTAATGGAAGCCTTACTGTAAATCACATCTCCCTCACGCGTTTTTCTCTGAAGTCATGTGAAATAGGGAACAACATATCTGTTTTTAGCCACGCTGGCAGGCTAAAGATGGACTGAAATAGCTCACAACATCTCAGCAACTATTAGATGGGGTGCCATGAAATCTTGCTAACGGTGCTCATGTGATCCACTTTCATCTAGTTCCATCATCAGGTCAGTTCGCTAAGCTGTCCAATATCATCAACCAATGCCACATTTCAGCTTCAGCAATTATTTTGAGCTAATTAGCAAGTGTTAGTGTTTTAACATGCTTTACTAAGATGGCCAACTTAAAACCAGCTAAACATCAGCATGTTAGCTTTGTTTCTGTGGTCCTGTTTGCATGCTCCTGTTGGTTTGTGAGCAGTGCCACACAAAAACTGCTGAACGGATTTCTACGAAACTTTGATGGAGGATGTGTCTCAGCCCAGAATAGATCCCATCACCTTCTGGTGCAGATCTGAAGAAAAAGACACAACCAGGAATGTCTTTCTCAAACTCATTAACATTCCAAGATGTTTTGGGACATTTCCGTCATTTTCTTAGGGAATAATACAGTTAAATTGATTTTAAAAAGCAGGGATATTAAGATGGCTGGTCTCTAGGGAGTAAATTTGATGCAAATACAGCAAAAATCGAGATATGGCAGATTTAAATGTGTTTTATTTTATTGTTGTCATACTGTGCAGACAGCAAGAAAGCTAAGAGTAAAATAATAATAAAAATAATAATAATAAAAAAACAGTTAGACTAGAAATAGAAAATCCTCAAAGCATACTTCTTGTTCAAGTTTCACTGAGAGAAATGATATAACTGGAACCATTGTAGCATTGTGGCTCGACTTTAAGATCACATGCCTCCGCAGCTGTAACTGTCCTCAAGTGTTATGCCAAAGGGCGCTTGACTGAAGCTGGGATCAAAACATAGCGTGTCTCTGAGTTTTAGGGGTTTTTTCTTTTGTTTTGTTTATTTCAGAGCTGAATACTCCTACAGTGGAGCGGCGTCATTCGTGACAGCACGCAACAAGCACAGCAAGACAGCCAACAGCCTCCAGAGGGAAACGGGAGGGCCATCGAGACAGTTTGGAAGAAATGCCTATGTTTGAAATTAGACTCCATTCGTGCCGTTACGTGACTAGATCATGGAATTCATCGTAAAAGCTTGTGGTCACCGGAGACTATTTCATCACCATCACTTTTATGAACTCCTGGGCTTGAACTCTGTGAAAAAGAACGGCTTTAAAAGTGAAATTCATGTGACAGTTTACATGTGTTAATTATTTTAGGGGGCAGACTCCTCTTTTAATGCGGCTGCTTTTTGGGACATTTCTGTCAGTGGCTCTTAAGTAAAAGATCGTTTTTTTCTCTTAGGGCAGGAAATTTGATTTGGCACAAAACAGCATTCAAACTCTCCGGTCACCTTCAACAGGCTGGCCCTTCCTTCCTGCCTGTCTCACATAGATGGGACGTATTAAATAGGTATTTTTTATATAATTTTTTTAAACATTCAAACTAGAGGATATCACACAGCTACCAAGTAACCTTTTGCTTGAGCTTATTAGATATACATTTTTGATTGTTTACAGTGTTTTCATTATTGGACATATTATATTCTGTAAATGTGACCAAATGTTGTTGTATTAAGAGACTAAAAGTAGCTGAAAATGTATATATGTGATGACGTAACTCCAGTTAATCTTCTACTGTTGCTTTGGGAAAATAGAGGACACAGTGGATGGATCCCATGAAGGCCTATCTCGGGTCACTAGGTCAAATCTGACCCCAGAAATGGCTATGTAGAGCTGGAGGTCTGACCGGAGGTTCTCCCTCCTATCAGCCATCCATCTCCACCTTGAAATTATTATCAATAGGAACCCCAGGCTATGTTACGCAAAACCTCTTGGCCCAGAGGTTGGATACCTGAACCAGCTGGCAGAGAGAGGCTGCCCTCCGCTTTCCGGCGCCTTGCATCCGTAAACAAGTGTCAGGTGTCCTGGGCTCTGCACAATGCCGTCTGATATAATGATGGTATTGTATAGTGATACTGCAATGTTAAAACTGCAGAACATCATTACGTTTTACTCCTTCTCACTTTTTTAAAGACTGAAGACTTTGAAAGAAAATGTCAAAATATATTACCACTCAGAAAAGTTAATTATGTTGTTTCTTACAAGCTAATATCTTAAAACAAATACCGAGTACAATTTAAAAAATTGTTAAAAATAATTTGAAATTGATTATCTGCTTATTCTGAGGCTCTTCAGTACCCTTCAATTTAACTTGCTGTTCCTTTTCAAGTATTTGACCCCAACAAGTGGCCACAAATGAATCAAAGAAATTGAGAGATTAAATAAATGTTATTACACAAACTTTGTATGTACTGTGTTTTGTACTATTCTCGAATATCTTTTTACATTGGCAGAAGGTCCACAGCTCTCCTCTGAGAAGGCTGCACTCCAACACAGTTTACCCTTTGAGTTAAATGCTAATGTCAGTGCGCTAAGATGCTGATCATTATCCCGCTAATGTTCTTATATCAGTGTGTTAACATGGTAACATTAGCCGATTAGCTCCAAACACAAAGCACAGCTGCGGCTAATAAGGATGTCATTAGTTTGTTTGGGTTAAACTTTGAGCTGATGACGGAGCTGAAAGCAAAGTGAAGGGATCTCTAAAGTTATTACAACAAAAGAGGACCGGCATCTGCTAACAATTATGTAGCTTATCTATCCTTTTATATGACTAATGCAGCAAAAATTAAATTAAGATTTTCTTTGTTATAAAAAAAAATAATTATTACAATTTAACTGGCTGCACAGTCAATCCAGTAGTTGTTCAGACATTTCACCCAAAAACTAAAATGTCACCCTGCAGAGCGCGAGAGGAATTAGGATCATTGGGATACATCATCTGGGAACCATGAATATCACAAATGTTTCCATAGCAAAAATAACCTGGATAAGTTTGATAAGTCATGAGTCTGAACTGTTCATGTCACTAAAGGAAGAGTCAGGGGCCCAACAGTCAGTAAGGATTCTAGATTCTAAATTGTGCTTCATAATATTATGTTATGTTTTAGTTTATTCTCTCTTTCTTTATTTTTTTTAATTCTACATTTAAATGCTGTATACTTGTTTAAAACAATACTGTAATGGATGCGATCAGCATACACATGCCTAAAACATAATTGTGTGTTGAAATCAAGTACTAAAGCGTGATGAGGTGTTTCGAGAAGACCACTGACCTACTTATTGATCTGAGCTGAGGGCAGAGAGCCACGTCCCTCCACCCATTACTCTAGTCACACCAGCAGAGAGCAGCATTAATGCACCAATGGCTGACAGATCTGAGGGAACTGCACAGTAAGTGGCAGAATCGTGTCCTCCAAGATTTAACTTTTAATTACGAAGACACCTCATGAGCAAAATTAGCATCCCCTTTTGACTCATTTATTATTTATTTTCATCACTTCTTTCAGATCTGGTCAGCTCAAGTCACACAAGTGTTCCTTTGTTTATATGTGTTCTTCCTTTTTTTTTTTTTTTTTTTTTTGCAGTGACCATCTCATTAAAGCTCATTAAACCCACCCTCACCAAACAAATTAAGGCTACCGAGCGGTCCACCATTTCCAATAACTCCCTAACACCACCAATAACTTTGTCATAAGCCGAAAGGTCTCAGAAACAAAGAGGAGCTCTTTCATCCCCGCCAAACATTCATCACTCCCCCAAACTCTCATTACCTCAGATTTAACTCTAATTATAACGGCACAAAGACGTTGTGCTGTGATTATGAGACCCACAGCACAGCGAGGTCTTGGTAAAATTACTAATAACTAGCAGCTTAAAGCCGGAGGCAAAGTCAAGAATGATGCTCAGGTCATAGCGGCAGTGTTATTACATATTTAACAGAGCATTTAAAGGTCATAAACACTATTTTTGGTAAAATGGAAATGTAGGACTCTGTGTTTTTTGGAGCCAGACCTAAAGGCTAGTGACAAAAAGTCAGTAAATCTTTTTTGCTGCTTTATTTTGATTTATTCTTATTTGTCAGTTATGAGACCTGAATTTTATGGAAGTGCAATACAAAATTGCTGGAAGGATATATGACTATACATTTAGCTATACTGTGGCCTGAACTTACAGTGCCAGAAACAACATACATTGAGAAAACGACATAATTAAAGAAAACAAAGTAATATGATATACGGATTCTTCCTTCCCCTTCCTTCCCCTCATGTTCCTGCACATGAGGTAATGCCCGCGATGGTGGCATGAAGAGTAATTTGAGATAAATGCTTAGGTGAGCATTCTCAGTCCAGATTCAAATGGGGCCCGTGGGAACCTGAGCAACTTTCGTCTCCCATCCACACTTTCCACATATGGAAAACAACAACACATCCCCTGATTTGTCCCTGTGATACACTCGTCCTCTTCTTTTTTTCTGAGGAAAGCGGTGGAGCAGGAAGCCGCTTCAGTTCAGCCCAGGATGTACACGTCCTCTACATGAGTAAGGGACATAAAACTGGAAGACAAAACAGAAAAGAAAAAGCATCAACATCTGCATTGTGGATTAACGTTTAGGATTAAAAATATAGATAAATTGGGGATCAACTCACGCCTCTGAGATGAAGATTCGCGTGGTCCAGATCTGGGGCTTCCTGATGACCGTGTTGGGATGGATCTTCGTGGCCTGCACCATGGCCATGGAGGGCTGGAAGATCACCTCAATCGGGGGCATGGGGGGCTCTTCCATCATCAAGGTGGCCTGGTACTGGTCCAGCCTGTGGAGATCCTGTTTTACAGACTCGACCGCTGTCAGCAACTGTTACGACTACCCCATGCTCTGGTCCGTTGAGGGTAGGTGACACATTCTTCCCTCGCTGTCCAACAAATGTTTCAGTCGAGGGCTCCACTGACATGTAGACTCTCACTGATGTCTATTTGCGTCTCCCAGGCTCCATCCAGATCGTGCGAGGCCTGCTGATGACAGCTCTTTCCCTGGGCATGCTGGGCTTTGTGCTCAGCCTGCTGGGGATGGAGTGCACCTTCATCGGGGGAAAGGACAGATCAAAGTACAAGAAGATCTACGCTGGTGGATGGTGCCACATTATCAGCGGTAATGTCTAGTTTTAATGAGATGACAGCCGGCAGATATATGTGCAACCTGTACAAGTTTTTTGTTTTCTCGTCTCCCAACATGATCTCTCTTCAGGTCTGCTGTCCATATCAGGGTACAGTGTTTATGCACAGTACGTCTCCGTAGAGTACTTCAACCCCGACTTTGACGGACTGAAGTAAGTCAGCAGGCTTGCACGTAACTTTTCAACCTGACCACCAACTTCATTTTTTTCCCCTCACAGTCTCTCTGTTCCGATGCCAACAGGTTCGACCTCGGCACCCCGATCTTCCTCGGCTTGGTCGGCTCATGCTTCCACATGACTGGCGGCTTCTTCTATCTGTGGTCGGTGTGTAAGCCACTCTGTGGGGGAGAGGTCACGTGAGTACACACACACACACACACACACACACACACACACACACACACACACACACGCATGCTGTGCCAGTTGTAACATGTTGCTGGGAGGGTATAAATAACTTGACTCTCCCACTTCCTCCAATAAATACCAGCGTTCAGTGTGCAGATGCTCATTATAGGTACACTCCCTCTCACTTCGTAATATAACCCTGAAGCCACTGGAGTAAACAGAGGTCTGGAAAGGAAGGAAAAAAAACAATGCTGTGGATTAAATTCAACACCAGAAGGAGCTCAGAGACTTTAAATCTACACCAGTGCTGCAAGCTCACTCTCATAACACACCATTTTCCACCTCAAACCTCTTTTACAAGCTAATTTTATATAACTTAAACCAGAACGACATCCTGCTGCAGATAGTGAGAAAGAGCTGCAAACTTATAG
Organism: Acanthopagrus latus; assembly: GCF_904848185.1. Lineage (NCBI taxonomy): Eukaryota > Metazoa > Chordata > Actinopteri > Spariformes > Sparidae > Acanthopagrus > Acanthopagrus latus. The sequence continues at coordinate 7,910,659 of NC_051062.1, forward strand.
GGAAATTATTGATCTTGCTTATGTCAGGTGTCTGGTTTGACTGACAGCTTGACAACAGCTAAGCTGCAACACATATCCAAAGTTGATCCCAAGAAAGAGTTTGACATTTTGGGAAATATGCTTATTTGTTTTCTTGTCAAGTGTTAGATGAGAAGGTCGATACCGCACTTAAGTCTGTGCTCTGAAAATGAAGCTAGAGCTATCAGTGAATTAGCTTAGCATAAATACTGCAAACAAAGGGGAAACGTCTAGCCTGGTCCTGTCCAGATGTAACATAATCCAACTGCAAGCGAGCACTAAGCGCCAGGTAGGCAGATCTTGTTACTGCTAGATTTTGCTAGGCTAGCTGTTTCCTCCTGCCTCCAGTCTGTATGCTAAGCTCGGCTAACAAGCTGCTGGCTTAAAAATGAAAGAATAGATATGATAGTGTTGTTGAAGAACAACCCTGAAATGTTTATAATGCTCTTCTCTTGTTTTTTTTTTTTTTTTTTCAGCATTTTCTTTTCTGGTTTAACATTTTTTGTTATATTAGTTAAATGTTGCCTTAGAGTTTAGCATGCTAGCATTTGCAAATTTGCTCTGAATGCAAAGCAGTGAGTACTGCAGGTATTTAAAGGACCAGTATGAAGGATTTAAGGCCGAAGTGGTATGAAATAGTTATAAATATGTAAGTAATGATTGATATTATATGAGCAGATTCTGGTATTTTTAGACACAACATATAATACTTTGGTGGGAATAAAATAGGAAAATGTCCATTATAAAATATTCAACTGAATAAAACAACAACATTTGAAAAACAAACATTTAAAAACATTGATTGGTCTGTTAGGGGGATTTGTAATGAAGACTCAGCAGTTTTGTCATGTTTGGCAATGAATTCATCTCTCTCTCTCTCTCCAGGATAATCAATGTCCAGCCACTACCAGACCCCAAGCAAACCAAGTCCACCACAGCTCTGTCCACAGTGTCCGGCATCACCTCCAAGACCAAAGTTTCGTCCATTTCCGAGCTGTCGTCCAGGTCTGAGCGCTCAGACGTGTCCGGCATTTCCTCGACATCGGAACGCACATCAAGATCCGGACGCACAGCCAAGTCGGGGCGGTCGTCGAGGACTGGGCAAACCACCAGGTCTGCGGGGTCTGCGGGGTCCAGGTCTGGATCAAGCTCGGGGTCAGGGTCAGAGTCCGGCCTCTCGTCAAGGTCGAGTGTATCAACTTTGTCTGGATCAAGGAGCAGCGGCAGCAGCCGGACGGTGTCATCATTGTCGGGCAGTTCGAGGAGTGAGAAAATGCCGTTCATCAGAAACTCCTATATTTGAATAATTGCGAGACATTGTGTGAGGGAAAAATGTGATGGACTGAGGATCTGATGCTTTTCTATTCAATCATACATCTGTGGTGAAAGCAAATTCAGTGTGTTTTGTATTAATAAAAACTGTCTTGTGTGAACAGTTCTTGCTGTTTCTGTTTATCCTCTATTACATGTTAAAAAGACACAATATGCAGTCACTCAATATAACAAACTGAGGCCCACATCCATTTCTAGCAGAACTGTCGGCCTTTGAAAGACCATTTAGACGACAAATAAAACATTGCTGGGCTGATAGGTCTGGTTGACAGTAAACAGACTTTGCTTTCAAACCTTCACACAAACACACAGGCAGCTGCAGTGAGAGGACTGCAGCCCCTCGGTTCTGATGTGAAACCTTTGTGGCTTTCATTTCTTTTAAATTTCCGGCAGACTACTTCCATTGCGAGGTAAGAGGGCAACAGAAACCTTCACAGGGTCTTCTAACTTTGTAGGTGAAGGATTGTAGACACTTTCAAATCACAGTGAAACCATTTCAGTAACTATTTGGAGTTCACTGGTCGGAGGCTCTTTGTTTGAAAAGATGTCGAGGACACTGGCTCAGATCCTGGGCCTGCTGCTGTGCGTACTTGGCTGGAGCTCTGTTGGAAGCACCCTTGCCTTTGGCCACTGGAGGTAAGCAAATATGTACGGTGGTCCAAAAACGTCAAAACCATTAATAACCAATTTCCATTTTTTTTCCTAGTCTAGTTTTTCTTTTAGAGAAATGCTATTGAGTTGAATTCTGGGAGAAGTAGGACCAAAGTGGGTTTGGAGCTTGATCAGTCTTGATCCAATTTACACCATCACTCTCTGTTTGTGGAAGTGCAATACTAAACTGCTGAACTGCTGTGTGACATACTCCAGACGTATCCTTGTGAGTGAGTACCAAAACTCGCATTGAATGTAGTTTTTGTACTTTCTCACTGGAGGGTGGCCCAGCTGGAGGATCGAGGGGGCTCCCTTATCGTGACAACACCTTTGTACTGGTCTGACCTGTGGAAAGACTGCTATGACAACACACAGTCTGTGGAGAACTGTGTAAACTTCATGGTGCTGTGGAAAGTGAAACGTGGGCACACTGAAAAATAAACTTTTGATTCTGTCAGTCAGTCACAGACATATTCAGCTGGCAGAATGTATGATTTAGATTTGTTCATCTGTTATCAGCATACATCCAGGTGGTCCAGGGGCTCCTGATTTTCGGCCTCTGCCTCGGCTTGACTGGCACGGTGCTCGCTTTTCCTGGGCTCGAGTGCACAAACATCGGCGGAGGGCGGAGAAGTAAAGACAGGATGTTAATTTCTGCCTCTGCGCTGCATCTGGTCGGCTGTGAGTGCGACTTGTTTGGATCTAACAAACCTCTGAGCTTCTCGGAACATCGAACCCACTGGTTTGTCTCTGTTTTTTGTTTTTTTTTCCCCCCATGTGTCATCCGCTCTCCCTCATGCAGGCGTGTCAGGCGTTACTGCTTATTGTTTATATATAAACAGAGTGGTCGGAGCCGTTTTACACAGAGAAGCAGATCCATCAAAAGTGAGGTAATACGTAGCCTCTGAATAACTCTCATGAGAGGGCAAATGTGAGTAAACACAAGACAGAAAACTATTTTAACTGCTGTCTCCTCAGCTATGAAATGGGACCGGCCCTGTACCTCGGCCTGGTCGTGAATTTCCTCATTATCCTTGGCTGTGCTATCCACTGTGTGACTGCGTGCAGCGCTAACCACCCAAAAAGGTTTGTGTACTTGCCACTACACTTGACAGTCGAGTTGACCAAACACTTGCTCATGTATTCCTGCAGGTTCTGACCGGACACAATACTCTCTCTCTGCAGCAGACAGCGCATGGATCCCTTTATCTGTGGGAAAGGAGAAGAGAAACAACTGTATAGTGGGAGAAAACACATCTGTGGACCAGCAAAAATATCCAGAAACGTCTCTCCTTACAAGATGACTTCTGTCGTGACTGTGTAGCTCTTCATTTGATTCATTTGAGCGGTCCAGCTCAGGATGCAGGATGTCAGAAATGCTGAGGTCGAATTGACTCCTACAAAACAAGGCTGATTCAGATACAGCTAATGTTGCTAACATTACAATACCAAAACATCATAATGCCAAAACTGTTAGTGCTTCACACTATGCTTAAAACCTTAGTTCACTTTTATACTAAAAGTCTTACATATTGCACCTTTAACAGTTTCTTTATGATTTTCTTGGCTCCCCCTTTCTGGAATATAACTCAAAACCCTGTTAAGCAAGAGTTTGTGGTAACACTTTATAATAACCATTGTTAATAAATGGTCACTTCATTCTCATTAAACATCAGTTATTATATCATTTCATTGTTAACAGTAAAAACATGTATACAACTATAAACTGAGCAGTAGTTTATTTATAAAGCTGCGACTGCTGTACAATAATTTGTAAATGTTTAATAAATGCTGTGCAGTTCATCTTTAAACACTGAACATGTTTAACTGTTTAATACATTTCTATGAAGACTTTCATTCAAATGTGCAAGTTCAGTTCATGACAAAGGGGAGAGGTCCATACTTTTCTGCATTTGGTTTTAATAAAGTCATAAAAGAAGATATTAGCACATATAACAAATGTATTGATTTGGAAAAAGTTACATGAGTCACCGCCTGAGTGCTGGGAACATGAAGGATGCTTACTGGGCAAAACCATCTGAAAGATAAGATGAGATAGAGACAAACACCAGCAACTACACAGAGGGAGCACTCAGACCAGTTTCACACAGTGAGAAGTTGTTCTAACTCATATGTTACTCAGGACATTCAACCGATTCTCGAGAGTCTTTTATGAACAGAACTCACCATGAAGTACAGGACGGTGGTGATGTACATGGAGATCGGCTGCTTCGTCTCCTGTCTGTGCGGCTGGATCCTGGTGTGCTCCACCCTCCCCACTGAGTACTGGACCTTCTCCGAGGTGGGCAGCATCGTGCTGACCACCTCCAACTACTACTCCAACCTGTGGAAGGACTGCATCTCAGACACCACGGGGGTGTCTGACTGCAAGGATTACCCCTCCATGCTATCTCTGCCTGGTAGGATCATCCGAAAACTTTTTCTGTTTACAGTCTTTTAATTAATTCAAATGACCAGATCAGTTCCATTGATTGATTGATCATTCTTGAAAGTCTTTGTTTACTGCTTGGTAAAAAGGCGCATCAGACAAAAAGTGAATTATCATCATTAGCTTTATGTGGGGGACATTTCTCATAGACAGCTTTAATGAAAGCCATCTTCGTGTTCTAAATATTTAATATCTTATTTTTTTCCAGACAACTTTCCCTTTAATTAAAGGAAAACAAAAACATTACCCCTTCCTCTTAAAAACTTTCACACAGTCCCTCTAATAGTGAATTGAACATAGTCATTTTATTCATTAAAGCTTTGGCTACGTTTAAGTCTCCCCCGTTATCTTTCAGCGTACCTCCACGCCACCAGAGCGCTCGCCGTCTGTGCCGTCATCACCGGCTTCTTCGGAGGCGTCCTCGCCCTCATAGGGATGAAGTGCACTAAAATAGGAGGATCAGAGATTGCCAATGCCAGGGTGACCTTTGCCGGCGGTATAACCTACCTAGTCTCAGGTAATTAAATACGTTCCTTTCAAGGGTCTAACCTTTTGTAAATGTTACACACGCAGGATGTTAAAAGTATATTCTCTGTTAGGATTCTGCGGCATGATCACCTACTCATGGTGGGCCAACAGGGTCATAACAGAATTCTTGGATCCACATTTCAGGGCACAGAAGTGAGTACTTTTGTATTGTTCTCAAAATAGTGATATTAAGAAGCCAGTAATACACACCATAACTCTTGATACCTGCTGTTCAGATTTGAACTTGGAGCTGCTATTTTCATCGGCTGGGGAGGCTCCATCCTTCTCATCTGTGGAGGGACTGTGCTGACGTACTTCTCCGGAAAAGAGGGCCTACCATCGAGGTAGAAATATTTCACTTAAACTGTTTTATTGCCTTTATCATGGATGTATTTCTGAATTTATTTCATGAATCAATATCTATGTCAGCAGTTCTCCAAAGGGGCCACAGAGACCGGCCACTTATGCCACCGCCAGGACCCGACGGACCTACATGCTGCCCGGCTCGTCCAGAGTGACCCTGGTGCCGCCGCTGTTTTATGAAGGCAGGAAGAGCCGGGCAACAAGAGCGACAACGAAGACCGGTCGGACCTTCAGCAGGGACAGCTTTGTCTGAGCTGGAGGTCAAACTCTGAGCTGAGTGTGTGACTCGAAAGACTTTGAAAGAATATTTTGTCATTTTTGGAAACACGCTACTCAGCCTACTCTTTTACTCTCACTGTAAGCATGGTCTCCAGATCTCATCTCTCCAGATTTTGCAATATGTCTGTTATTTTGTTTTCAGACATTCCTAATTTATGGCAGGTTGTTGTCTTTCATCAGAGAACATCAACTGTCTCTTGACCCTTTGATTCCTTTCCCTTCTAGCTGTAGGCTTTGTTGTTTTGAAAAAGGCTCAAAGGTTCAATATAAAAGAGAATAAAAACAATGGATGGTCATAACGCAGCTTGACAACATCAGATCATGTGACACGACTGTTTACAAATCTGTGCAAAATTAAAACATGCCTCATGAATCTTCTGCAGTTCAGTAAAATATTTTAATATGTAGTATATGTGTTGATCTCTGTTGCATGATTGATCACTGGTCAAGATATAACCCTTATGAAGGTAAGACAGTCAGAAATGTCATATGTATGTAATGTAAATAAAGATACATGCTCAGGCATACCTGTTCATATAAATTCATTCAAAAGAGAATACTTATACTTGTATGTCACGACTGACTGTCCTCTTAACCCAGCTGCTGCAAAGCTGTCAGGACAGGAAGCCATCACAGCTGCTGCTCCCAATAAAAACCCAGTTCCTCATATTAAACATCAGTTTCTAGGACGAAGTAGCCAATAAGAACGAAGCACCGATACTGTGGGTTTTATGTCTGCTATCCAACAGCATGTTACTAATAAGTTACACATGGAAGTGCTGTTGGAAGTATTACAATTATTTACTTATAAATGTAAAACTGAAACTAAAACTGTAAAGCTACCAATGTACTTGATTTAAAGTATTCAAAGAGCATTATAATCATGTACAGATATATAAGCACCATTTTAATGTTGTTGGTTGAGGTTAAGGTGCATGTTTTGTTGTAACAGCTTTCAAATAAATGTAGTGCAGTAAAAAGTGAAGTATTTCTCTCAAAATCATATGGATCATTTGCAGAAACAACTAATATGAATTGCTTTAAAAAAAAAAAAGTACTGACCATAAAGTACTGAAAATTAGTTTTCTGCCATTTTGTCAGTAACCTTATGAGATTGTTTACCCCCAAAATGTTAAGACAGCAATGAAAATGTTTTGTTGTAGAAGAAATTCAGTTAATGATTTTTAATATAAAGGTTTGTTGCAGGCTGTTAGCCGACTTGACTCCTTTAAGTCTTGTATTGCTGAAAGTGACGATCATCTTATTAAACCAAAATGTGAAGACACAGTTATTTGACATTTGTTATAAATCACATTTTCAACAATTTACAACTTTGTAATCCACAAAGAAATCTTTTATTTGTATAAATATTTTCTTTTAAAAAATCACATCTCATTGCTCCATTTGACACATGAGGACGTTATAAAATTTGATATACAAAGCTTTTACACAAGCTACATATAGTGTCTCACAGGGGTTATATTTCATTGAATATACAAAAAACAAAATCTATTTCAAAACACTGAAAGGGTCTAAGGCAAGGAAAGAAGAATTGGCACAAGGCGCGAGGTGAGACTACTTGATTGGAAAACCATTTGATAACCCTTTGTGAAGTATTGCTGTGTCTGTATTATAGCATCCATATGATAAAAGTATAAAACATGGCTACTTAGTGAGGTCTTTGTGTCTGTGCGTCACCTGATCAGCTGTAGTGTTAACTGTATTTATTGCTAATGTCCTCGGAGTCGCTGATGTCACTGAGGGAGCAGAGGCTGCTCTTCAGGGTGCTTCCTGTTCCAGCTTCTGTCAGACCTGTCGGAGGCAAGAGGGCAGAGGTGTTAACTAGAACACAGCTAAGACTATAATCATGGCAACTTACTGTAAAAATCTATATACACTCCAACATATCCTGAATCAACTGACCTGACTTGGGAGCCTTTCCTGTGGAGGTTCCCCAGACGCTGGTGCTGGGTGAGTCCAGGCTCTTCCTCATTGGTCCAGATCCCTGAGCTGGTTTGGACACTTCCTGTTTGTCCTCTAATGAGGAGACCAACCAATCACTGCTCTCCTCGAGATCTGTGTACTGTCACCACATAAACAAACATCGGGATTTTTATTTCATAATAACATCAAATGGGCCAACAACACTGTACACCAAAGCTGTGAGCGAGTCTCACTGTGAGGTCCTGAACCTCGTCCTTTCTCTCTGGTAGGATGCTGATGCCCCCTGCTGGTTTCTTCACTGCTCTCCCTGCAAACTGCTTTTCCATTTTTCTGGCCAGGTCGTTGATTTTATTCTCTAAAAAGAAACAATAAACAATAAACACATGGTCTCAGTTATATATTTTATAGACTCAAGGCCATGTTAGCAGTAGCACCTGGCAGGAAGAAAGTGCAAACATAAATTACTGTAACAACTGTGATATAGTTTCAGATTAACAACAGACTGGGGACACAACACTACAGGTAATGAGGGTACACTTTTTAACTAATACAAATCAACTAGATGAAAAAAATGTGTGAGTTGTCATGAACCAAAATAAGTGTGACAGAAGTATTGAAAATGATCTAACATGTAACATGTACAGATAATGCACCACTGACCTTTCCCAAAGCTTCTCTTCTCCACATTGCCATTCTGGTCTTTGTGAGTCTGAAGCTGTTTTGGGTCGATCTCCTGCAGCTCGCTGACGTCCGACCAGTCGTCATCCTCGTCGCTCTCTATCTTTGTGACTACCGTCTTGGTGACCCTGCCCGCTGTCGCTGTCCCTGGGGCTGGCTGCTGGTTGGAGAGGAAAGAGTGTCTGGCTGGAACCTGCCTGGCCTGAACTGGTGAGGCTTTGCTCGGTCTGATCTGCACCGGTGTCGCCTGGTTTGGTCTAGACTGTGGCGACTTGCCCCTCTGCTGTTTTATGGGCTGTTCTTCCTCCATGTCTGAATCTTCTTCTTCAGATTCCTCATCTGAACTGAAAGGAGGGGTCCTTAAAGGATCACAGAAAAGGGGTTTTACTCATTACTCAACCTTTTTGTTTTTCTTCTATCAAATCTATGAAAAAAAATAATGTTAACAGTCTGCTAACATGTCTCCTTTACCTGGGGGTGTAGCCCCTCTGAACGGTCTTGCTGTTAGGTGTAGACATCTTGGGCTGGACGGTGGTCTTGGTCCTCGGTGCCGGTTGGGGGGTCTTTGGCTGTTTGACTGCAGGTCCGGACGTCACCTGTGTCGCTCTGGATGGCAGGCTGCTGGAGCGAGGGCGGATCTGTAACACTGCGCAGATCAAACAGGTCGTACAAACACAGTTAGCGGATCAGTCGCTGACAGCTTAAATCAGCTTAAACAAGCTCTCACAGATAACAAGGATGATGTTGGACACACTCGCACACAACTAATTACAAGCTGCTAATGCAATATCGGCTGATGACAAGCTAGCCGAATTTCCCTGAAGGACTATGTAGTGCAGGCAGCAAGATGATCTCATGTGCTCAGAGGCTGTTGGATGACTCACCTTGAACCGATTGTCTGGATCTGGTCTGTGACTCAGGAGCAGGGTCGCTGCCTCTCCTCTGAGCACCCAGCTTCTGCACCACAGTGCCGACAATCTCCTCACGCTGGCGCCAGTAGCTGGGCTTCCCCTTTGCGAAGCTCTCCCGGTCTGAATGCACCTTGGCCAGGATGGAAGTGAGCTCTTTGTTCTTCAGACCGCTCTGATCCTGAGGAAAGGTAAGGGGAACAATGGTTACATGACAGAACATTTAAGAGTGTTATCTTTTAGATTGAATGCTGTGCAACACTTACAGGCTTGACTCCGAGTTTCTCCAGTTTCCTAATAAGAGACTGCTCCATATCCGGCCGCATTTCTTTCTTGATGCTGGTGTTCCTTTTCAGAGTCGCCCTCTGCTTCTTCTCTGGTGCGGGCTCAGGCTTCCTCTCAGAGAAGCTGCTCGAGTCTGTTAAAAAAAAAAAAAACACCACTAAATCAGCCATTTCTGGAAAATTAGGCTCCAAATACATTGGGGGGGGGGGGGGAATGAGCATGCATTTGCCAATTTTCACAGCAAGCTCCATGCTAAAGGCTCAGACTGTGGAGGGGCAGGCAGAAGAGGAGAACATCTACAGGTGTATTTGCCACAAACAAGGCAAAAAGATGATGGATGGATGTGAAGACCAGTGATACGCGTACGGCAGGCATCACAGAATGATTCCAAAAAGCGCTCTCGTACTAGGAGCATGCCGCTCATGTCAGTTTCGTCACTTCAATAAAAGACTGCCCATGACAGACTGATGCATCCATGCAGACAGCATGCAGTCAATCATTTTATTGTCTATTTTACCTTTCTCCTCTTCTGACAGCTCCTGTATAGGATCCAGCTTAAGAGCAAAGACTGGCTCTTCTAATTGGACAGCACGCAGGGTCAAAGGTGATTGGAAGTCAGATAAAATATGTGTTAAAAGAGGTGGAGGAGGGGGAGGATACTAATGTGATGAAAGCACATGCTCAGCCTCTCTGGGAGTGGCAATGTTGTTATTTTCCTAATTTTCTTAGGACGACTGCCCTCTGGTAACTTACCAAGTATGACTTTCTTTGGTTTCAGCTCTGGAGCTGGTGCACTGACAATGACTGAAAAACAGAGAATAAGTTTACACACTGGAATCAGACATGCAGTCTGCTTTCATCAAACACTGAAACTCTGATGAAAAGTGTAAGGAATGGGGAGGAATCCATACCTGGCACTTCCACGACTTTGGTGGGTGGGTTTGAAGAAATATTCCTTATCTGTAAGAAGAAAATAGCATCAATTGGTTCAAGAAACTTGAAATTAAACCCTTCTTCTAATGTCTGCTCAGCCTTTGAGAGAATAATTTACATTGTCACAACAGAAGATTATATTAATTTATCAGTTGCAGCCTTAGTTGTGTTTGGTAAATACATATTCTACAGGTTGATGGCTTTTATTGTGAAGCAGCCACAGGAAATGCAATGATGTATCATCGCAGTCTACATTGCTGGGATCATTTCACAAAAATATTTTGCAAAACAAAACAAAACGTGATAGATTTTTGTCAAATAATCTTTCTTAAATACCGCCTGGAGACATGGACACAGTTATTGACTGACCTGTTTATCAAAACCTTCTGGGACCAGTAGTATAAAACTGCACCTGTAGTTGCTACTAGTAAGCAGAACTGAAATCTTAATGGCTTTAACCTTAAAAGAAAATTAATGTGAGTGTGTGGCTGACTATTTTCCTGTCAAGTGTACAGTATCATCATGTCTCAATACAACACAATCTGAGTCCATGTAGCATATACAGGATATCCTGAACAAGGGCTGACCCTCCGCCTCACTTCCTCTCTCGACATAATCACACTGAGCTGTGACGGCAGCGTGAGTGTGTGAATCAGCGCTAACCTGCTCCCTCTGAGCCTTTATGGCTTGCTCCTTCTCCTGCAGCCTCCTCCCCATCTCCTGCTGAAGCCTCTGGCTGCGTTCCTGGTGCTCTGACACAGACGACTGCATTCTGCTCAGCTCGTTCAGCAGCTGGAAGACGACAGGACGGGGATGCATTTTCCAATGGGCTGATTTCTCACAAAGGCTTGTTGAATATTCACTTACTGATTCAGTACTAAAACCTACCTGATTCTTTTCAGACTCGTGTTGAGCCTTTATGTCCTGAAGCCTGGATTCCCACTTTTTATCCTAAAAGAGAAGATGTTTGCACTCAAAATAACTTCATCCACCTGTTAGTTTTAAAACAATATCCATCCTCTACACTGACCTGTTTCTTCATTTGCTGTTCCAGCTTGTGGATGGCTTGTATCTGCATCTCTTTGTAGTTGTCCACATCTCTCTCCGGCTGCGAGTGAACAGGGCTGGCTGATTTTTCATGCTTGGCTGTCAGATTCTGATTTGCTTCCTGTGCGTGGATAAACCCGAAATGAATGTCATGTAAATAAACACTATTCAAAGGCCGCTGAGGGGACTATCTCAATATCATTTTCGTACTATCTCAGTATCATTTTCGTACATTGAGAGCCTGAATATTTCGGCTGTACAGAAATTCCATCTCTCTGCGTATGCCATCCCTGCTGTCCTCTATCTTTCTGTCCATCCGCGCCATCTCCTCAGCCTTAAAACGGTCCATTTCTCTCTGCAGGTCTTTGTGGAGAGACTGCTGCTCTTTTTCCTGGAATCACAACAGAAACCACAAAGGACACATAAATAGGTCAAGGCCTCAACTATAATTTCAACAACACTACATCTGCTGATTATTAATCTGAAAAATTAAAAAATTTAATTATATCACAGAGCCTTAAGATAAACTTTTTAAACTGCTTGTTATGCACAACAAACAGCTGTAAACCCAAATATGTTCCAGCAACGGTCTGGTTGTCCTACCTGAGCTGCTTTAGCTTGCAACTCCTGCTTCTGCTGAACAATCTGCTCTTTCAGACTGCCGATCTCCAACTTGAGGCTTTCAATCTGAGATTGCTTCTCGCTGTCTGAACGCACCTCTGAAGGGGGGTAAAACAAGAACAAAAAGACATTGTGAAAGATATTTTATAAATAACGATATAATGCGAGTAAATGTTTCATTTTTCAACTGCAAAATGGTCTTCATTAGTACCCATCTTTTCCCTGATTTATCTGATTCCTACCTTCATTTCATGCATTACCATACTCTCTGTCCCTCAAATCTTTCTCTCTGACTGGTTGACTTACGGATCTCATACTCGTCAGGGTGGCGGCGTTGCATGTGATTCTGGAGAAAAGAGGCATTGAGGAAGGTTTTATCACACTGCAGACACTAAAACAAAGAAACAAACAAAAGACTGGTATTAGTATGTCACCCTGTACATTCTTGAAAAGGGGAGCCAAGTGTTAAATATGGCGACTAAAACTCTTGGAGGAAACAGGAGACAATTAGATTAGAATTAGATTAGGACAATTTAGATTACCTGTAGTATTGACGAGATGCTTTTCTGAATTTTACAATGAGTCAGACTTCACTCAGCATTTTCATAAGATTATATAACAGCTCCAATGTTTTCAATTTAACATTTCACCCTTATTGTATATCAAAAATCAAATCAGACACCTTTTCTGGCAATACATTTGGTCACTGGGACGTTTTTTTTTATCACGGCATTGGTTGCAAGGCATAAAGTTAGCATAAAGGCTACACAATCAAATATTGAGCAGAGTGACACAGTGACACAGAACAGCATAATTCCAAACAGGAGAGGGCTACTTCTGCCACATGGTTTGGGTATGAAAATTCTGATACAGGCTGTAGATTCTAGTCCTATATTCTGGTTGCATTATAATTGGAAAAAAAAAGTTCTGCGTACCCTTTTAACATTTCATACATTAGCATTTTAAATTTTGTAACAAACTTAATTGAAATCATACAAAAGTTATAAACAGGAGAACAATAATTCAACCAAAAGTATCTTAAATTTGTTGAGTATAATTAAACATTTTATTTTTTAAAACAATGATTGTATATAGTCATTTTATATATATTATTTATGTAAAAAAAAGTTCTTTATTATAGTATGTACCTGGATATGAAAGGACCTATATGTGGTATGAGAAAGAGAGAGCCTTTAATTCAATCCCACAATGCAGTTATAACACAAATTAATGATAATTGGGAGAGTGAAAAACCCCATAACTACTGGGTGTCCATTGTGTAGGGACCACTGAGCAGTGAGTGACTGATTAAATGAGGTTGGGGACAAAGCTCCAGTCAACATTAAGACTGATTAGGCTCCAACAGGAGCATCCTTTGAGTTTAGGCATGTGTTTCCCAACAGACAGATAGCGTGAATGATTTTGATTTGCTCCCTGCGGCAAGCGTCACCACACTACCAACTAAAGAAGATACTGCACAGAAACACAGACACACATCACACGCTACATTTAACCCTGCCGCTCAATGCGCCTGTGACTTCATTCAATGTTAAACCTGCTGCCACTGATATCTTGTCGCACCATATGGTAGGGATGATTAAAAGGCAGACACGTGACCAGAGACGTGTGCCACTGCAACTACATTAATATTTGAAGTAACCGTGGAAATCGAGAGGAAAATTAAATTAGTCTTCAAAGAGTGTGTTTATTCAGGAGTGACATGAACATTAGCTATGACCAACAACAAATGCCAAAGGTCCTCGAAGGACACAAACTCATGGCTTGTCTATCAATTATTGAGCCACCTCTGTTAGCTGAGCTTCTGGCGCACACCTAGCAACCACATGCTGTCATGACACACTATATCTGTTGCCTTGGCAACCGCTTGGCCAGGTCAGCGGCAGCCTTGAAGAACGGGGGTTTGATTTTTGATTGGTGCCATAAATAACCTCAAAGAGACCTTATTTACAGGCACATTTACAGATCAACCAGCAGTACTAATACACCTAAATATCTTCAAAATCACAAAAAGGAACTAAATGCAGCACAAGGACGCGTACATATGAGTGTGGGGGATGTGAGTGTCAGCCAGTCATCTTGATTACGACTCTTGTCACCCTTTTGTAAGTGGATTAAAAAAAAAACTAATTGCCACCACATGACACCATCTGTTGTGCAGCTTGAAATCCTTCTCCTCCAGTCTGAAAACAAAGCTCATTATAATCATACCAAAACAACACAGCCACGGCAGGTTTTCCTGTAAATTAGAACCATTATTAGAAGCGAATTCTGTCAAGCCTCCCCTTTTCCCTCCATGTGTGATGCACAAAGCCGGAGCTGTGAATAGATCTTGGGAACAATGACAGAGAGGGGGCCCTGAGGACGAGGAGGAGGAGGAGGAGGAGGAGGAGTGAAGGGGGTGGGGGTGATGGAGCGAGCCGTCTGCTTGCCATACATATGTGAAATGCAAATGTGTAACCGATAACCCCCCGGAGAGTGAGCGTTTAGTGTCTCAGCAGTACCTTCTGGCTGCTGAGGATTCGTGGCGCGAGCATCGACTGCTGGGTGCGGATAACCTTCCTCCTCTGCTTGAGCTCGGCGGTCAGCGCCTTCACCTTCTCCTCCTGCTTCTTCTGCTGAGCCAGCAGCTGCTCGCGCTCCTTGCCGGCCGCCACCAGCCTCTCCTCTGCCGCATGCAGATTGAGGGTGAGGAATTCCTGGCAATGGAGGAGCCACTCCACGGTGAGTTGGGCCAGCCGCAGGAGTTTCACCAGAGCCGGGTCCACGGGGCTCTGGCACCGCTGGCATCGCTCCCCGTCCAAGCTGCAGAAGGTCACCGTGCTGATGTGCTCCTGCAGTGCATCCACATCCAGCTGGCTCACCACCAGTTCTATGTCCACGGCATTGATTCGCCGCCAGTCCACGCTCTCCCTCCGTGGACGGAACTTGAAAGGAAGGAGGACGGAGGCTCCGCTCGATGGAGTCATGCCTGGTACAGGCACAGAGTGCTGGCTGATCGGGGAATTCAGGAGCGATGGGATCCCTGCTGATGAGTGGGTCCCCTGGGTGTCACTGGAGTATGGGTAGTAGGCTCCGTCGTGAAATGGCTGTAACAAAGAGAGATTTTTTTTTTTAAAGAGATACAATACAAACAATTCACGTGAGCATCAAATCCATAAATCACACAATCACAAGAAGAGAGAATGAAAGAAAGAAGAGAAGCAGCAGGGATCTGCTCCAGCGAGGTAAAACAGCACAGCACACAGACTCCAACACCACCGATCTCCATCTACCTATAACGCTGTCTCTGTCCTGACGTAGCCGTGCTCTCCTTACCATCTTCGGCTGATTTCGCCTTATCGGGGAGAAAGAAATCGAGGACCCGTCGCTCCTCTCCTCTCCGGTTCCGCCCCCTCTGCAGGCAGCTCAACGCGACAACGAGGCTGGGCGTCCGCCACGTTACCATGGAGCCCGAGCCGAGCGTCCCCGGGAGAGGAATGTTATCAAAACACTGCGAGCAATCAGCAAATGTTTCCCCACAGTGTGTGGAAGACGAGTTGTGGTCCTGTGGGAAAGACATACATACATTCACCAGCTTATTCTGTGGGTATGAATCGACTTGAGCAGGCGTGTAAAAACACATGAAAAGCAGCATAACTTACCTGCAGCGAGGATGTTTAAAATGGTCTCCTTGCTAACACCAAACGCAGCTAGCGTTCATCTCCTGGCATTACGTTCCCGAAACAATCACTTCATGTCGGGGCAAGCTTATTATCCCCCTTGCTTGACCTCAACCTAAACAAAGGCACACATGCTTGAACTTGTCTGAGCAGCCGTTAGACTCCCAGTTCAGAAAATATGGAGCCTTTCCCCTCAGTCTCAAGTAACGTTAACTAGCTTACGATGGCTCACGTAGTTCAAACCTCTACTTGGCTAACGGACATCTTTCAGTGAACTTTAAACCACATAAACCAGAATTATACATCACCAGCTATTATGACTTTTAAATATTGAGTTATATATCGCATAAGGCTATTAAAATAACTTACCGAGGGGTTTGTGTTATAAATTCATACGCTTTTGAAAAGTTTTCAGACGACGGTACCCCGGTCCATTTGAGGGTGACGTAGCTGCTGGTCTCCACATTCCTAAATCCCTGCTCAAAAAAACAGACCGCCGTGAAGCTCGGGAGAATCAACGGGACTTCCGGCAAATACCTTCAAAGTAAAACAAGGGCCAACTGAATGAAAATGAATGGGTATGTTACTGTCATATGAACAACCAGATAGGTGAGGGGGGAAATAAATTAGGTTGAAACAAAAATTAAAGAAAGTACAAAGGCAAAATGAGCTAACCAAGACGACAATTGTGACAATAAACACCACATTTAAGGAACATCTTCTTAGGTTGGGTCATTTTAACATACAGGCAAAGGTGATTTAATCTAGTACATTTACACGTGGATGGGAAATGTTCCCAAAGAGGACAGTGTATCATTTTGTCACCTTTAAAAGAAATACAAATGAAAATAAAATGACGGAATTAATACTCAATGCAGTCTGATTTTTTTTGCAATGCACCTGTATTTTTGAGTTTATTTAGTTCTTCTTAGAAAGGGATAAGTGAGAGCCAAAATGGACACAAAACAAAACGTCATGCAGTTTCAATATTGGAAAAAAGACAGTTTTTAAGGACAGTAAATCCAGTAGTGACAGAAGTATTTAGATACCATGTCTTTATATCATTTATTTCCCCTATTTTTGTATTCAGCTTTGCTGCTGCAATTACCACATTCTATTTTGGCACACTTTCATCTTATTTTGCAGTCTATAAGACCGGAGGCCTATAAAGCTGTGAAAACGCTCGGGGGGCAAGTTTACCAGCTAAACAGGAAGCACATGTACCATTCCGAAAAAGAAACGATTAATTTCAATCCGTGTCAGTACTGCATGGAGACTCTCCAGGAGCGAGTCAGGCCAGCCCTGTGATTTACGAGCGATGCTGCTCATTTCCGGTGAGATGTGGCGGACTTGACGCTGCTCGCGGTGAGAAGGAGAGAGAGAGGCGGGGGAGGGAGAAGCAGACTGCGGGGATTCGAAGCGGGGAGTCCGGGGAGAGGGGTGAGGTTGTCCCACCTCTTCAGTCGATGGAAACCCACTAGCCGAAGCGTTGGAAACACGTTGAACCATTGAAGAAACCATAAGCACAACGGAAAGGAAGGAGGGATGTAAGTGAATTGTTCAACAAGTTTAGCATATAGTGCTGTTCTTGTGTGAGAGCTCCCCCCTGTGGTGAAAATATTAATGACCTTCTGTTGTGGAATTGGCAGTGTTGGATATTACTCAGAACTTCTGCTTAAGAAAAAGGAATGACACAGAAGTACTCCATCACCAAAATGTACAATTTTGCTTATAATATGAAAGTAAAACCACATGTTAAGCAAAAATATGTCTTCTGTGACTGATATGCTTATATATATATATATATATATATATATATATATATATATATATATATATATATATATATATATATATATACACACTATATTGCCAAAAGTATTCACTCACCCATCCAAATAATTGAAATCAGGTGTTCCAATCATCTCCATGGCCACAGGTGTGTAAAAGCAGGCACCCAGGCATGCAGACTGTTTCTACAAACATTTGTGAAAGAACAGGTCGCCCTCAGGAGCTCAGTGAATTCCAGCCTGGTACTGTGCCACCTGTGCAACACGTCCAGCCGTGAAATTTCCTCGCCCCTAAATATTCCACAGTCAACTGTCAGTGGTATTATAATAAAGTGGAAGCGACTGGGAATGACCAACTGAGAGCCAGGCCTTCCCGTCCAACATCAGTGTGTGACTTCCCAAACGTGCTTCTGGAAGAACGGTCAAAAATTCCCATAAACACTCCTAAACCTTGTGGAAAACCTTTCCAGAGGAGTTGAAGCTGCAAAGGGTGGACCGACATCTCATTAAACCCTACGGATTAAGAATGGAATGTCACTTAAGTTAACATGCGAGTCAATGCAGGTGAGCGAATACTTTTGGCAAAGTGAATGTACAAGGTACACAGGTCGGGAATGGAAGTAAACTGATAATGATTCATTATTGAGTCGTTGAGAACGGGTAGGAATAAATAAATGTATACTTCTTTTCCTAGGTATATCAATGTGCAAGCTGCTACTTTTAGGTTCCCAACCCAGGGGTCTGATCCCTCTGCAGGGTCACAAGATAACTGTAGAGGGGCCTGAGATTCTTAACTGGATAGAAAAAGAGACAAAAACACTAAATTCTGCAACAAAATTTTTAAGCTTTTGCATGATCTTTACTTTCTGGTAACACTTTATAATAAAATACTTAATAAGAAGAGAATAATCTTCAATGATCGATGTTAATTACTGAATAAACAAACTGACCTTAAAGGACAGCGTTTACTTTGTTTATATGTGGCGGACCCTGCCACCTGTCTAGCGTCAGACAGTGTTCTGGGACCTTATTTTATTACAGCTTATTTATTCACTTATTGAAAGAACACATATTTCTGAGTTTGTACTATCACCATGCCAATGTTGTAAATATTAGATTTCGGAGTTTCTGAATTTCTTTTCCAAAACTACACCGTGCGCCTTAAAATTGTAAGCGCACAAGTGAAATACAGGTGCTCTGTTATGTTCCATTATTATATTGTAAGTGGTCTTGAAATCAAGGTTAGTAGAAGGATAACGTGTTTTTTAAAAGAATTCTCTCAGAGGCTCAGAGTGTAGAAGTACTTACTAAGAGCTTTTGTGGAGTGTGAGGTTAAAGTTAAACCAAATTACACAAAAACACATTTTATCACAGGTGGGATTTTTTTTTCATTTTTTTTAATGATTTTGCTGAACACGCCATCCAGCATCTGAGCTGTGCACCGGTACCATCCTAACATGTGCATTATTTCACCAACGGAGGTCAGTAGAGATCTGATCTCGGCTCAGCAGGCGCCGTGGCTTCATGATGGAGGAGTGATGGTGAGTTTTCCCTCCGGTCCTCCCTCACTGTCAGAGGAGATGCTGCCTACCCGCTGCTGTGATGGAGGGGAGCTGCAGGAGGCGACACAGCCCTTCGCTTTAATGGGGAGCCTGGGCACAGCGGGGTGGATCCTCCTCGCGGCCACTTGCACATGCACCGCCTGTGCTCGAGGATCAGTCTTAAAACTGCTCCTCGGATGTTTCTTTTAAGCATGAGATTAAAGAATGATTCTCATTCAAGACAATGCAGATGCTTGCACTGCGCTTTTAACAAAGTGAAACACGGCCCGGGGATGAGAGGTTTTATTCTTGACATCACACACGCTGTCAAGAAACAACCCGCACGGGCACATCCAAGCCTGTTGAACTCTCCATCAGAGTCCCAGCGCTGGAAGTCGACCACTATGTGCCATTTCCCCAGCCGCTCCCCAGGCAGCCTCAGTCGACTCCTGATAAATAGAGATTTTAATTCCTCCAGACAGGACCTGTGACTGTCAGTGTAGCCCGAGGCGGCCAGGGGAGACTGGTCTCCTCTCAGGCGGTGTCCTGGTAAAGACAGGCAGTTCTCACCAGTGGCATCACAATGAGGCGGTGAGGTTCAGCTGTAGGACAAGATGCTCATGTGCTTGATTCTGGACCCTCGAAAAGCTAGACTCATTTTCCTTCCCTCACTGTAGCCTCCAGGCCAGAGTTATGATGTTTGCTTGGAAATAAAAAAAAATCCACAGTGTTTGATAAGAGTTTAGCAGAGCGGGAGACACACACACACACGGGTAGAGAAGTTGCGGCGTTGCATTAGTCATGCAGTAAAAAGGAGCAGGGGTGTGTGGAGGAAGAGGAGCGGACCTCTCGAGATGAGTAAGCACAGCCCTACACTCAATTTACTGCTTGATTTATGAGTTCATTTCCTGCGCGGAGTTCTCAGCGGGGGTGAGGTGGTATATCTTTCCCACTATAGGTAGCGGTGGCTCCACTTCCCAATCCCCCATGAGACCTACTCTCGCCACTCTAGGCCTTAGTGGGACTATAAATAATGGCCGCTGTAACAAGTACATATTGAACACAGAGAGGAGAGGATGCCGAAAAACATCTTTATTCATGAAGGGGGGTTCTTATCGTCCCCTGCAGAGGACGAGGTGGACCCGGACCACTCTGCGTGCTGAAGCGGCGCGTACAGTTGTACTTACTGTATTTATGCTTGCAGTTTAGCATCGTGAGATCGTTTGGAGAATGATCAAGAGGTGAAACGAGACCTTTGACACGGTTGTTTTTTTCTGTCTGAGTGAGTGCGTGCACCGGCTGTTTTATAAATCAAAGAGAACTGCATTCAAATGTAGTGACTTTGTCTTTTAGAGCGGTTTAAAAGGAGAGGCGGATGACGAGGAGGGCTCCGGAGGAACAAGAACTCTTTAAAAACCTGCATGAGTGATTCTGTAAGGAGAAAAACTACGTAAGATGTACAATGCCTAAATCAAACAAAATGATAACGTGAAATAATATATATATGCAAATTTTAGCTTAAACTTTCAAAAATGATCTATTTGAAGGAATAACAGCGTTGATGTTACATCAAAAACATCTACGTACTGTGTTGCAGAGACATCCAATGAACATAGCATGCTAACTAGCTAACTGACTACCTGCATGCAAAGCTCCTGTGCTAGCAGTGTAAACACCAAGATCCCCTCCTCCAGTAGTCTAACTAGCTGCATGGCTAACTGAGCTTACAAGCTAAAGGCAGTCTGGATGTGTAGAATACAGTTTGCAGCAGTTAGCAGTTTGGAGTGGGAATTCAACAGGTGGTGAATTCTTACATATTGCACCTTTAAACTCCAATCAGAGTGGTTAAAAGTTCAGTGGTTAGAAGTTCAGAATCTCCCCATACCATCCGTTTGCCGGGGACACGTTTAGATTTGGAGACAGGATTAATGACTTGTAACTATCGACTAGCTGTATCATCCCCTTGGATGTATTCTCAGAACTGGACACAGGGGGCCAATCTGTCTCCATCCAGTTATGTAAACTGATCCCATCAGCCAGAAAAGTTTTCTAGCTTCCAAGTATCCCTTTCAGGTTGTACAAAGTTGCCTGCTCCACTGTATCCAGCTTTTTTAACACATCTGTGGGTTTAACAGAGGAGGATAAGTTCATGCTGACAGATGTCAACAAGGTAGATAGCTATTTCCTTAATAACTTTGTTTTCTGTGTTGTGATTTGATTCAAATCAAATGGAAGGTTATTTAAATTAAGACACAATAGATGCATACATGAAAAATAAGGCTGATTTTGTTTTTGGCATTTTTAATCTTCCTTACAGAAAATGTCAGTCATGCTCGTGGGTGCATGGCAGTGCCAGCTCGCCTCCTTTTTAACAAGAGAGTCCAGACAAATGGACATGTCAGCGCCGCGAGAGCGCTCACCACTGCCCAACCAAGTTAAAGCTGAGCGGCAATCTAGCCTACAACTGCCCACCGGTTTTCATCTCAGACACTTTGTTGTCTATTTCCAACGAGGCAGCCGCAGGGGTCACAAGTGGTGAATCAGCCTTGTGGGAAGGAGAGATGAAAAGAGCGCTGCGGTGGGGAGGGGAGAAGGAGTGAAGCATCCCACCGTTTCCTTTCATTGTCCCCTATGAATGCTGCTCAGGTCGTAAGACTTACCCGCACTAAAGTATTATATATAGCACACAAATGACGAGGTTTGCACGGATTCTTTCTTATCCTCCCACTGAGCGAGGAGGCCCGGGCTCTATAGGGCAAATCAGCCACTGCAGCAGCAGCCGAGCCTTTGGTAAAAACACAGGTAATGGAGATAGAATATATGGAGGGAGTAACGTATGACAAATGCGCTCATGGGGTGTAAAACTTAAGGCAGGCTTCATTGTAAGACAGTATTACATCCTGCTGCTGTCTGCAGCATCACCAAGCCCTGCACATTTTCTGATAAACTGTCGTTTGTAGAAGTTAAGGTGTCAACCGTTTTCACATGGAAGCCATCCTGAACACTCGAGACCGGGGTATGCTTGAGACCAACTGTGGATTTTGGTGACCAGAAAGGAAAGCAGGGTGACAACCTGGGTGAAGGAATGGGTTGACATCTTCGTAATACACTTTTTTAACTCTTGCCAAGAGCTTGATGAGAGGATGTGACTCTTAAATCTGTCTGTTGTCTCTGTTATGTAGAAAAGAAGGAGCGATAGCTTAGCTGAACATAGAGACAGGAAGCAGGGGAGACGTTGGCTAGCCTGTTATTTATTTTCAAGCTACTCAGGTATCTCTAAAACTGTTTTATAGACTGGAATAAACTCATAAAATATAGAAAATAACTCACTACTTTAAAAAGTAAAACTTAGACAGTCTTGAATCAAATCTAAGAAAGTCACAAAGCAGCCAACAGTGGCTGTACCATGTACAGCATATTTTCGTATGCTAGGTGGTTAGCTTAGCTGAACATAAACACAGGGAGCAGGAGGAAACGGCTAGCCTTGGTTTTACCTGCATGTTTTCACTTGCTAAACTAAGCTAATCACCTCCTGGTTAGGCTACAAACCAACACTCTAATCATCTAATCATCTAACTTTCAGCAAGACAGCAAAAATATCCATTTAACAGAACTTTACAGCATTACATTCGTGTGCTAAAATCGAGAGAGCAGCTTTGTCTCCGTGGTGTCTTGTTTTAATTGACGATTTTGTAGCTGCACTCTCCCAACTTGTAATTGTCTGATATGCGAATGGAAAAAACAGCACTGGAGAAACTGCTAATGACAGGAAACCAACAAGGAGGATTCTAATTTCTGTCTCACACTTGCTCAGGCACGGCACCAGACGGCTAAAATAGCACCTTGTTATGACATTAGCATTTTTCGGCAGTCATTATATCTACACCATCGCTCTCCTGATTCCTTACCTGGAAGATCTAATTACATCCTCCTCTTAGTATTACGTTACAGAACAATTAGTGAACCGCTTCTGTTCCCTCTGCTCTTAAATATACCTGTCTGACAAGAAGGAGAGTTTTAATTTGAATTAAATTGACTGTTATGTTGTAATAGCAACCTTTCAAATGGCCATGATGTGCGCTTTACGGATGTGGAGGCACTCGCTTTTTAGTTGGGACCACAAGTGGAAGTCTTTGCCCTTGTTTTTGGAAGCCCTATTAGAGACTAAATGTTACTTTTGACAGCCTGAACAAATGAGGGAGAGAGCAGAAAAGAGGAGAGGAGATAACTGTCGCTCTCTTTGAGCTATGGCAGCCATCCAGCATGGGCCTCCTTTGTATTCAGCGAGCACCTCGTTTTTGTGTCAGCGCGGGACAAGAGAAGCACTTAACGTGACATTTAGAGATGCTCAGAGATTCTCTCTGGAGGCCAGAGGGAGGGGGAAAAGAACCAATGATGTTATCGCTAGACATGTGTTTTAAATGCCAGGAGGGCCGCTTTGCCAGAGAGCTTTTGGCCACAAAGATAAGAGAATAACCCGGCCTCTGGTCTTGCACCTCTTGCACCCGTTCTGGGGCTCACGTTAAGCTTTTGTCTGAAATGGTTTCATCTCCTTTCCATCAGATATGATCTCTTAAGGCTTACAGAACAATCTTCTTAGATTGTACATTAGGGCTGCTGTTATCCTTAGAAGAAATCCACAACATGCACTGTGCATTTTAAATAGTCGGCCACATGACGGGGCACACTGAGCTCCGTGAGTGGGCGACGCCAGCTTTCTGGGATTCTGAATCGTCACCAGATGGTCGTGGTACACATCTTTACTGTGGATCACAGCCACGTTTAAAGACTCTTTTCCCCCTGAATAATATTCAAAAATCTCTGTTCCATTAATACCAGACTAAGTATCTCGTGTTGACGTGGGTTTATCCTGAAGGGGCCGCCACAACACGACAGCATGAATATTTAAAAGGTAAAGAAGGTCACGCTCACTGCGGACACTGAGATTGACCTAATAAATAACCATTTCTGTTGGGTTCCGAACAAAGTAAAGCAGACCTGTACGTGTCGTACCACGGGACACAGGAGAACACCATCGTGATATTTCTGAACAAATTAATCCATGTAAATCCTTGAAAATGAGCATCTGAGTGCTTTGCAATTCAAATGTGCACCATTCATCCATCTTACGAATGTACCCTATGTCACGCGGTCTGTCTAAGCATTTGTACTTGTGCGCGGAACGCTGTCCAGCGCTTTGATACAAGGGTCTGGTGACTGCGCTGTACCTTCCAATAAATCAGGCGCCCGGAATTAGATGTATGAAGATACAGAGCTGCATAGTGATGAAGCCGCTGCGCAGGAGCTGCAGAGTTTTAGGAAACAAGGCTGGCTATTCATCACAATGCATCCTACCCATACACCCCCCCCCACTTGTCTGATGACGGCGACTTGCTCCTGTAGGGTTTAAAGCTTCATCACGCTCTCAGACACCTTGTTGAACGGTTTCCTTGGAAATGGCGCCTAATGTGGGAGGGGGAGCACAACAGAAGCGTCGCAATATTAATACTGTCACTGGTGACAGCTGGATGTTGTGGGGAGCTGAATTGGGTTTTTACTGTGGAGGAAGGCGTCCGATCTGCGCCAACACTGCGTCTCACCTCTGAACGTTTTATTCTTTTCAATGCTCTCGTCATATACTGCCATTTTCCTTCATCCCCAGCCCTCCGCAATTCAGCACACGCTCCCTTGCAAACCATTTTTTTCTCAGCCCGCCACGTGCTTATAGTCTATGTGTGTTTACTCAAGGAGGAATAAATCCATTTGTACATTTCTCGCCATCTCAGGGCCCCTTGAATATTTAAGGCTTTGATGTCTGGTTGTCTAATGCATTTACCTAAGCAGCTTGCCATAACCGGCCTCCGAGAGATTCTCCCCGCACGCTTCGCCCCTATTTTCTGCAAATGTGTCTGGATTGCGAAAAGAAAAAAATAAAATAAAGTATCCGTTTGAAGCCTCTCCTCGCCTGCCTCTTGGGAAGGTGTTTTCTGTAGATAATGACTTATTTCAATTCACACCTCGCCCCAAAGAGTGATGCATGATTCCCCCCCCCCCTTTTTTTTTTTGTTTTTTAAACTCGCAAAAGGCTTTTGAGTACCTGCAAATGTTGTGACACGAGTTTAATCATGACCCATTGGCGTGAGAACACATGGCAGATTTGGACAGACATTAATTATTCCGTTTCTATGGCGAACACAACAAAGAGGCCCAGCTGCCAGGTAGCTGGCATTGATGCGATTTGGGAAAAAAATAAATAAATAAATAAATAAAAGGAAGCACAAGCAAGGCAGAGGACTGGGACAGCTTCCAGCACACTTGTGCCTGGAATGTGTGATGCCCGAATTCATGCGGCATGCAGTCAGTCTTAAGCAATGCTGCTGTAAATTGGCTGTAAAATAGTGAACTGTTGACTGCCAGAGTTACTGGGCGCGTGGCCCAGACGGTTCCCTGACTCAGCTCAAAGGCATGGTTAACCTGGCACAGACACACACCAGCTGGATGGACCATTAACTGTCATAATCAGTCTGAACCTCACCAGAATGAACTGACAAGCATCATTTTTTAATATAGAAGTCAAAAACCTAGAAACACTGGTATGTTTTGCTGTTGTGTTGTGACACAATACATGTGCGGCGTGTTTACAGCTTCACCAGATGAGGGAAAACAGCCTAATCCACCACAAGTGAAGCAAAACTGGGCCAACATTAAGGTAGCTGTGTCCAGGTGACAGCCCACGCCAAAAATTAAAGGAACAGTATGTAATTCCTGCTGCTTGCTGCGTGGTGTGGGATCATGGGAGTTGATGTTTTTTCTGCCTCACTCTCTGATTAGTGTGAAGATGTTGCATATTCTGTCTTTAATAAATGTGAAATTTTGCAACTTTTGGGCTGTGGTTAAAAAAAAAAAAAAAAAAAGTTTTGGGGGTCTTAATTAACAAAATAATCAATTCTTTTCATAAGCCTTAAGTGCACTTTGATCCAGTGTCTTTCAAGAAATTGATATATGTTATACATTACATTACAAGATTGTATATCCTGTTTTATGAGCTTATAAAATGACACCTTTTTTTGTGGATTTACAGCACAACGAGGTGTACACACACTCTCACAGTAAGCTTTTAAAAAATCCAGGTGGCAGGTTTCTCTTTTTCCCAAAAGAAGGCATCGTGGTGCAGTCACACTTTAGGCTTTTTAAGATGAGAAAGTGTTTTGACACAATTAAGTTCAAAGAGAGAAACACCGTTCACAGGCAACCTCGGAACACATCGACCTAATTAAACTTTTTGATCCAGTATTATGTGACTGCTTTGGGAGATATGCGAGCTGTTGGCGAGGCAGAGTACATGTTAACAAAGACAGGAAGATAAAGAACTTAAAAAAAAAGGCCTGGCTGACTGTCAGATGCTTCATACAATGTTTCTTTTCTCTGTCTTGATCACACCTACAGTTCACACACACATCAATCACTTTGAACGCCTCATATGATGCGCCACGAGAAACTCAAGAGCGAGGACGGAATGTTAATTGAAAGACACATGCCGGTACGGTTGAGACGATTCTCGCCCTCGCCGTCTTCTTATTCCTTTATTCGTTTATTTGTTCCCTCATTTGAGCTTTGGTATCTAGCCTTGATTTCTACGTTTATTCCGTCCTTGGGGTTGTTGGCATTAAAGCCTCCTTCTGAATCAGCCAGCGCAATGTTTGTTTGAATTAATCTCTCTAATTAATAAAGTAGAGCGTAAAGATGTTTATAAAAATGTGTCGGGGCGCCAGCAGTTCAGATACTTTATCATTAGTTTGAAGTCTAATTACACTTAAAGAAAAAGCCTTTAAACTGTATGTATTCACATTTTAGCTTTAACTCTGTGCACTCAGTCAGTTTGAAGCCCCATATAGACCGAAGGAGAGCTTGGAGATGGCTTTTTTTTCTTTCGGGATTAAATCAACCTGACTGCGGCAGACTTCTGTGGAGATGACGTAGACCGTCGGGTGATTATGTTCTGTGATGCTGACTTGTTGACTGGAGCTGCAGGGGGAAAAATGTACTTTACTTCATGAACATGAAACAGAAAGGATAGAGAACCAGAGTCTCTGGTGAGTGCTGAGTTTAGTGATGGGTGACCTGAATGCAACACAAAAGCAAACAGATCGTCTCTGTGTCCCCGTTTACAAATTTACGGTTAATATATTGGAAAGTAATCTGGCTTTATGAATCATTAGGTTATATATCATTGTTTTAGATACAGGAAACAGACTTTTTGAGGGTACAGTAACATTTGTTACCTATAGAAGCCAACGCTTAATGGAGTTGTCACTGCACAACACACGGCTTGAATTTCCTTTCAACCATTAACTGAAGGAAAAGTGTAAAATTGCTTTTTTTTGCGCTGTAATTTAAAACAAAGTGGGGAATTACAACCAATTTCTCTGACATTTTGTTCGAGCTATTAAATGAGGCATGAATGTCAGGAGTAGAGACCAGGAGACAATCCAAAAGAAAAATGGAAAAATGATGTAAAATAAAAAAAAAAAAGAAAGAAAAACATACATGTAGTTTGGTAGTGAAATTGCACGGCTGTGTAGAAATGAATCAGCGAAGCCGGGGGAAAAAAAAGGTGACCTTAATATCGGGGTACATGCCACAGTGGAGCTTGATGAGTGAAATTACAGTAATTTTCCCCTGTGACATTCATTCAGCGGCTCGAATCAACTTCTGCGGGAAGTGACATGCAGGCCCTGTTTCGAGGAGACGATAAACATCCATCAGTGCTGATGGTAAAGACAGGGAGGCTTGATTAGGCCGCGGCAGGACACATCACCATCAACTGCGTCCCCAAAGCTTCAATTACCTGCTAGGAAATGCAGATTGTATCACAGGCCTCCTCTCCAGTGTCCTCGTAGTGTAGTGGATAGCAGACCAATCTGGGCTGCTCTCTTGTCGAGCTGCCAAGGTGCACAGCGTGGGCCAACAGCTTCCTTTTCATGCGGGACCAAGTGGGGAGACTGTCCCTTTTGATTAAATGTTTTGGATGAGGCTGTGGTGCGAGCCCGGCGCAGGCTGGCATGGTGCCGTCGCCGCGCTGCAGGTCTGCGGGGCTGCTGGTGGATCCCTGCGGCGGAGAGTTCACACATCTTCAGTCACTCGCGCCGCATGCAGCCGCGGCAAATCGCCAGAATTGTCAGCTCGCCGAAACGAAGGATGCTCTGCAGTGGCTCGTAATACTGTACGATTTACAATCAGACCATTCAGTCCTTCAGATAAAAGAAGGACGTTTCAACCAACAGCAATGCTGAGACGTGATGATACTGTAGGAATTTGGATTACAGTTACGAGCGGCCTCTTACTTCATTTGCACATTATTAAAAATTGTTGTTTGATGTTTTATGCAATTAAAAATATATAATTATCTCTCAGACCCGTCCTCCGCAAGCTCTTCGTACAGGTCATCTTCTTCCAGCCGCCATTTGTATCCACTGTGCAGGCTTTAATTGAATTCAGCCACACTCTCCCCAGGTAGCTCAGTGGGTTGGAGGGTTGTCATGAAGTTCTG
The DNA here is from genome assembly GCF_904848185.1 of Acanthopagrus latus. Classification (NCBI taxonomy): domain Eukaryota; kingdom Metazoa; phylum Chordata; class Actinopteri; order Spariformes; family Sparidae; genus Acanthopagrus; species Acanthopagrus latus. Next base: position 7,939,256 of record NC_051062.1, read on the forward strand.
AGAGTCTGGGTTCGAGTCTCGAGTCGGGCTGAGTTTTGAAAACCAGCTCTTCAATTAAAATCTCCTAACCCTTTATAAAGTTGCTGCTCAGAAGAACAAGTGAAAGACTCATTGTTCTGTGAATCACGATAGCGCGGCAGGGTAAAACAAGGATTGGAAGTTTTGTGGATTCAAGTCTTAAGTGACTTTCCAAACAGAAGCATCCGGCTCGCGACCAAATCTCATCTGACTGTCCTCGCAGCCATCAGACTTTCTCCGCAGTCCTACTGAACCACACTCTGCCCAGGTAGATGTCCAGATAGCTCAGTGGGTTGGAGGGCTGTCACTATGTTCAATCGTTGAGTCTGTGTAACTTTTGAAGACCGCTCTTCAAATAAGGGTGATTGAGGTGATTTTTAAAGTTTATGAAGAATTCAAAGAGTGAAATCCTCTCCGAAAGAAAAGTTTGTCCCCAACTGATTAGCTCAGGAAGATAAAGTGCTGCTGTGAAGACTGAAAGTCGTGGGTTTGATTCTTGATTAATTTTGGAGTGTTGAGGTTGAAAAGAGTGAAATGTGAAAGAAAGAGTGAGCATCAGTCAGATCCAGTTGCTCAGGCTGATAGGAGCCTGGTGAGCAGTTGTGAAGGTGGCGGGTTCGAGTCCCGATTGAGTTTGTGTTTGATTCTTATAAAAGTCATAAGTTTGAAGTATGAATTGAAAAGCGCCCAGAGAAGTAGTCGAAGTTCCCGGCGGACTGGTGGAGCAGTGGGTCTGCTCCGTGTTTGTAGCGCGAATAGGCACTCGCACGGGTTTCGATTCTCTGCCGAGCTGGTGTGGCGGGCCTCGGGGGGGAGCGGCGGCCTATTTACCACTATTTAAACCTGATGTCCAAAACAAAGAGTGAAATCCTCTCAGAAACAGAAGTTTATTCCCAATTCTTTAGCTCAGGAAGACAAAGTGTTGCTTTGAAGAGTGAATTGACTTTTGAAGGCTGCTGTCCACCTGTGTGATCCAGCAGCTCAGGTGTCCCAGACCAAACTAATTATGCCTGCTGTGACTGTACAGGTCAGAGTTTGATCTCACGAGACTCGGTGACTTTTGAAGTCCAACACTTAAAATAGAAAACTTAAAAGCGCTCAGAGAAGAGATGTGTGAGAAGATCCTGAGTGTTTGTGAAGTCGCTGCTCAGAAGAAGGAATGAAAACCTCTGAGAGACAGTGAGATTGTTACTTCTGGTTAGCTCAGCAGGGTAAAACTGGGGTTTGAAGTTTTCAGGTTGTGGGTTTGATTCTTGATTAAAATTTAAGGTTTGACGTTCAAAAAAGTGACATGTGAAAGAAACAAAGCGCATGAGTCAGATTAAGTAGCTCAGGCTGATAGCGGGCTGGTCAGCAGTTCTGAGAGTGCAGGTTTGGTTCTCATAATACTCAGTGAAGTGTGCTGGTTTTGGGTTCAAACCCTGGGTAGTTGAGGTGATTTTTAAACCTGATGTCCAAAACAAAGAGTGAACTCCTCTCAGACACAAACATTTATCCCCAACTCATTAGCTCAGGAAGATAAAGTGTTGTTTTGAAGACTGAAGGTTGTGGGTTCAAACCCTGAGAGAGTTTTGAAGGCTGATGTCCACCTGCCAAGATCCTGACTCTTTATGAAGTCGCTGCTCAGAAGGAGTGAAAACCTCTGAGAGAGGCTGTAATTGTTACTTCTAGTTAGCTCAGCAGCGTAAAACCAGGCTTGGAAGTTTTGAGGTCGTGGGTTTGACTCTTGATTGGTTGATAGGAGCCTGGTCAGCAGTTGTGAGTTTGGGTTTCATTCTTATAAAAGTTTGAAGTAGTGACTGCCGAGCACTTGAACTTCTCTGGCCACGTTTCATTCTGTGCTTGAAACTTTTATAAGAATGAAACCCAAACTTAATCAGGACTCGAACCCACAACCTCAGGACTGCTGGCCAGGCTCATATTAGCCTGAGCTACTGGACCTGACTGATACTCACTGTTTCTTTAACATCCGAATCCTTTGTGTGGCTTTTGAAGTTACTTATCCAAAGGAAGAAGTGAAAAGCCTGCAGACGCGCAGGTGAAGCCTGTCTGCTCGGATAGCGCAGCGTGTTAGAAGCTTGGTTAGAAGTTTGGAGCATGTTGGTTCGAATCCTTTGTGTGGCTTTTGAAGTTACTTATCCTAAGGAAGAGGTGAAAAGCCTGCAGACGCGCAGGTGAAGACTGTCAGGTCAGATAGCGCAGCGTGTTAGAAGCTTGGTTAGAGATTCGCAGCATGTTGGTTCGAATCCTTTGTGTGGCTTTTGAAGTTACTTATCCTAAGGAAGAGGTGAAAAGCCTGCAGACGCGCAGGTGAAGACTGTCAGGTCGGATAGCGCAGCGTGTTAGAAGCTTGGTTAGAGATTCGGAGCATGTTGGTTCGAATCCTTTGTGTGGCTTTTGAAGTTACTTATCCTAAGGAAGAGGTGAAAAGCCTGCAGACGCGCAGGTGAAGCCTGTCAGGTCGGATAGCGCAGCGTGTTAGAAGCTTGGTTAGAGATTCGGAGCATGTTGGTTCGAATCCTTTGTGGGCCTTTTAAAGGCCAACACGGAAACTGAAAACTAAAAAGCGCTCGGAGAGAAGGTGTGAGTGTGAAGGGGACTCGGTGGCGCGGTGGGTTTGTTCGTGACCGTTGAAGGTACCAGGGGCGTAAGCACCTGGTTCGAATCCCGCCCGTTGCCAGTACCTGGAACAAAGGAACAATCCCGCAGTAGTGGGGTCGGGGAGGAGGAGCGTTCCTCCCCGGCATTTCGGAGAGATGTACGGGGTGGGTTATGGTACAGAAAACTAGAAAAGGCTGAAGTCTTGCAGCGGCGGGCGAGTGGAGGCAGCGGCGGGCGAGTGGAGGCAGCGGCGGGCGAGTGGAGGCAGCGGCGGAGCAAAAATGTTGGAAAAATTACTTGATTCCTTTGTATGTATGTTCCTGTAAGGGTTAGGCTCTTGTATTGTAGGTTGGAATGTGTGGATTGGTATGTTTTTGTATGTAGGTCAGAGAATCATGTATGTTAGGATTTTGTGTCTTTATAGTTTGGTTTTTAGTTTTTCCATCTTTGTAATTTATGTTATGTTTTGTACTTTAACTTGTATATTTGTAGAAAAGATTACACTGCCTCCAAGGTTTTTGAATAAGTAACATAGGAATGCAAATGTGTGTTATTGGGCAGCTGACCTAACTACTTGTAGTCAACTAAGATTGGAAGAAAGACAGTGTTTGATTCCCCTTTATTGGGACAGGAAGTAGAGTTGACACAGTTGATGATACCTCCTGTGTACTCTGTGTTGTTTCTCCGGTCTGATAAGTCAATGTCAGCTGTTCCAGCTATGACCAGCTCCCTGGCATGAAAGCCAGACACCAGCCTGGCATCCACCACCTGGACAAAACACAGTGTGGTCACATCTCCTGCAGTACATTCAAAGAGGCCACAAGTTATTGCGCTTTCAGTAAGCTTTTTTCGATTCCCGCCGAGCTGGTGTGGCGGGCCTCGGGGGGGAGCTGTGTCTCCTCCCCGGGCTTTCTGAGAGATGGAAGCAGGGGGTTATGAAAAAACGAAGCGCGAGCAGCTGAAGTTTTACTGAAGTGCGAGGACGGGGCAAACTTTAAAAAGTTGTTGCATTGGGATCCATGCAACTTGCCCATAATACACATCGATCGACCTTTATTTGATAAGTGCCAACAAACGTTGTGTGATGCCAGTTTCCAGATTGCGTAGGGCTAAACCAGACTGAAGAGTTGATGTGCAGAGAGCGCCATTTCCCTCCTGAGCATCACCTGGTGACAGAGGAGAGAAGAAACAGGGTGAAGGGTTGTTGTGTATGTGAAGTGGTGAACTTGCAGTAGAGTTCATATGGAATATTTAACAGTGACACACTCCATGAAAGAAGATTCTAAAATATGATAATGTATAGAACAACATTGAATGTTAGAAACAAGTTTCAATAAGGTACTATTGTAAATATGCAGCATGTATGTGTGTTTTAATGATTATTATTACTATTGTTGTGCATACTGTTGACTTGAGATAGAGTTCCATACTTTGGTAGCTGTAAAGCCTTGTAAAAAATCCATAGGTAAGCATGTATGATAAGTTGTTTTTGGTGGCTGTGGGTTTGTGAAATGTCTTGTTATGTGTGTGAGTGTGTAAATGAGAGGCATTAACCTGCAGCACTTTGTAGAAGGAGCTTTGTAAAGTTGGGTCCACTGACTGGGGGCAGAGCTGCTGCATCCAATACGGCGGCGAAGTCGAAGTCGTATCTGTGAAAAGCACAAGAGATGAAACATGCAAACTTTGACAGTTTGAAACTTTGAATTTGAGGAAAAGTCAAGCAAATATTAATCAGGACTGAAAATAATCATTAACTGTAGCCTTTGAATGTTTGTTCCTGAATGTGAATCATTATTATTATAATTTGAAATAACTGGCCTTCATATATAACATCAATCAATCTTGATTGCCTCTTTACCTCATTAAAAAATGGAAGATTTTTTTTTTTTTTTTGTGTGCATTAAAGCCATAAATCTATTGTCCCCAGATTGAGTTAACTGTTGTGTAGAAACATTATGGTCCTAAAATATCTATACAAGTGTCAGTCGTTCATGTGTTGGTGTGAACACTCTGAGTCACGCAGCTGATGAGAGTTTAGTAGTTTGTCTTTGTGAACATGCAAGAGTGCATTTAATCATACATGATGCTGTGACGTTCAATGGCCATTACAACGGCGTGCATGTGTGTGTGTGTGTGTGCGTGTGTGTGCGTGTAAACACAGCGGGTATGGGTCTCGATTATACTCGAAAGGTTTAGTGACAGCAAGGAGCATTTCGCTGACGAAGTGTCGTGTGTAGAGAGTTTGAGCATGAAGCGAGTCGTGCTGCCCGCTGTGTGTGTGTGTGTGTGTGTGCAGCAAGTTGTTGAAGCTAGCACTGCGGTAGGTTTGTTCCGCTAATGTGCGCTAAACACCGCGCAGTTGTAACCATAGTTTCCACGTTGGCCACGAAGCATAACTATGCATATACAGTCCCAGATTTCCCCTGAAACAACAGGACGTGTTATTCTTACCTTGTTTACGTTGGTTTACGATGGAAGTGCAGCTGTGCGACAGACGTGTCGCCGGTGTGACGTCATGTGGTGAGGTGACGTGAAGCCCTGTGATTTGAAGCGAAAACAGCAGTTTATTGTTTTGAGTTTGTTTTATGAAGCGTGTTATTTCTGTTTAACTGAACAAAACAGGTTTAAACTAGGAATGACGGTTTTCCATTCGACCTTTATGTAAAAGTCAACTTTTCTGTGCACTATAAATAAATGATATGACAATGGTATTGGTATTGATTGATGGGAGTGTAATGTGAAATCCTCATGATGAGACAGCGAACTATCGGAGACAGAAGGCAGGACAGGAAACTAGACAGGAAACTGCAGCGATGCCTGTCCAACAACAGCAGGTAACCTTCCTGTTCCATACACAGCCGGGGACTAATGACGGGATGAGCCTCACTGTGCAGACAGGTGATGATCAGGTGATCAGTGGCTGCAGCTTAGTGGGCAGGTGAGGCATGCCAGGCGCCTGAAGTGTCAGGAGAGGAAAATGACAGCGACGCCATTAGAAACATGTTCTCAGATGACATCTGCTTGCTCGAGGGCTTCATTTTTAACATATGCAGATGTGATAATGATGTTGTGAGCAGATCAGGCTGCTCGTGTCACTTTAAATAATAAATATATGCATGTTAAATGATATGTTTTTTATGTGTCTAAGTTTGATTTATATGAGCCGGAGAGAAAAGGCAGCAAGAGGCAGATTATTCTTGATGCTATGAGGCTTTTTTACGTTTCGGATAATCTTTCATGCAAGCAACAGCAGCTGCGATGCCCCGCGCCTCCTCTCTTCCACTTTACATTTTCTTGGTGTCTCTTGTAGCAGCAGCTTTACATTCCATTTGCTTCCCTTAATAGAGTCTCAGGCTGCTCATTTGTGAGAAACGCCCATGAAACTCTCAGCTCACCCAAGAGGGTCCGGCTGCAAGAATCCCCAAAGCCAACTCTCCCCACGCCCTCTCGGCATCATTTTGAAAATCAATACTAATTTCCAATAAATACACATTTTTGCACACATCATCTGCAGGTGCATCGGAGCGGCCACGCTGAAAATGAAAGAGACAAAAAAAACAGGCAAACAGAAAATGGCAAACCCAATCCAATCATAATTTCCTGGAAGCTTCAGTTCCATTATTGGGAGGCCTGTACATTGCAGCAGGCAGCTGAATCAGCACTTCCCCGGGTTATTTCTCATAAGGCTTGTGTAGTGAGCGTCGGGGACCTCGTAAATATCCCAGCTGCACAGCCAGAACAACACAAGTCTCGCCTCGGTGCACAAAACATTAATGCAGATTCTTTCCCATCAGGGATTCTGCGCAGATTTTAATCAGCGGGCCACTTGTAGAAACGGTTCCCACCACCGCATGTGGGAGACGGGCTGCACAGGTAAAGAGCATGCTGACATGGGATGTTATCACCACTGATGTCCGGCACTTCACTTCTGCACGACCTTTAGAAAATGAGATATTTCTTGTCCTGGCACTTTCCATAACAGATTCCTTCTCAGCCTCCTCCCTCCCTCAGGAGGAGAGAGGGCGACTCCTCTCAGACACAAAGAGAGGTGAGCCTCCGACTAAACCCCCATACAGATTAAGTCGGTGTCTGAGCAGGAGGGCAAAGTGCATTCAGCGTGGAAAAGAGGATTGAATGGAATACATATCAAAGTGCATCCTGGTTAAATCCCTTGATGGAGGGCATTTAAGGCACAAACTAACAAAAGCTTCTGATCAGTGCAGCTTAAAGGAAATCCATTACTGGACGGCTGACATGCCTTTAGTTCTGTCCACGGAGCAACTGTACTGCGTCACGTGGTCATGTAGGGGGGTAAAGGAAAACCTATGTGGGATGATGACGAAACGGTAGGAAACGCGCGTACACGCACACGCACGTGAATTTCTCTCACGCCGGCTGCCAATTATTGACTTGACATGTTGGAATCTGTCCATGGTGCTGAAATGACTCGCCTGAGGATGTTGGTCGGGCTGCATGGGAACTTAAATCAGACGAGCTCCCACTGTGGAGGTCTGCCTGCAAACAGACCTTAAGACATCAAGACAAAATGGCACTTTGGAGTACAGCTACCCGAATCCCTGAACGGATGTAATAACTAATGTTAAAATTATGGCATGTGCAATAAACATATAGAGTTTGTCACTGTGTGATGCAACATGCGCACATGTGACCAATAGGGTTTTAAAACGGATACAGAATAACCAACGCGCAACACGTTTACATCACTTCCGCATCACGTTTCCCATATATGTTTCCCATATTATCGGAATTAGTGATTTTCCGCCAGCTCTTGTTCTAGGCCACTCAAGTTGTGTGTGTGTGTGATTACAGATACGGTTGCGTCACCGGGACAGATGACTGGCGCAGATGTAGAATCAAGTCCGCGCGATCAGCTCAGGAAGTGTGATTTTGTGCCCTTCAAAATAAGGGGCAGTGAAACAAGGAGAACCGATGTTCTGTCCTGCCACGTTTACTTGTTTCCCAGTTCCTTCTTTGATATAGCATGTAGGGAAAAGTGATGAGACTGAACAATAATTGATTTTCTTTCTTTTCTTTTCTTTTCTTTTTTTGCTCGACAGTAGGTGTTAGAGCCGCAGGCCTCATTTAAAAATTCAGTCCAAATTAAGAATCTCCAAGCTAAAACACTGATGAGTTAACAGTTTGTTATTTTTGTGACGTACACGCACACGATACCCAATTCAAATCAACGACTTAACAAAATGTAATTATGTTGAATTGATGTCAGTGCAGTGAATCGATTTCTGATTTATTACCTTTGAGTATGAGGAAGATTCAGACACATACCTGATTTTTGGAGCCAATATTAGGGACTGACGACTTCCACACTGATATATCAGCCGATAGGCACACTTTTTTTATTTTGCTGTAGTTACTCAAATGTGGCTATAAACATTATGACAAAGATATTTACGCATATGATGCAGGAGAAACGGAGAAATCATGTCAGTGCACATCGGACAACATATATGCTGATACGATACATCTGTGACAGGCTACTATAATGAATTTAAAGCTGCTTTGTTTAGACCTTTCCCTAATTATTCTGTTTCTATCCCATTTTTAAGGCAGGTAATCAGAGCAATTAATTCGTTGGTAAACTATTATTGTGAAAGTCTTGACCGGAAGCGGTCGCCCTCATTGCCGCCATCTTGGCGCTGGTGCTCCGGGCTCAGATACGATCAGCAGTTGGCAGGACAGCCGAGCCCGAACACTCCTCGCAAGGGGATGTGTCGCCGCGCACTGACGTCTGGGAAGGTGTCACCGGACGCCAGTTTTACCTCCAGTTTGACACATTTTGGAGAGAATTGCATCTTTTATTTCCAGTTAACAGGCGACAGTTCAGCGTGACAGCTCCAAGTTTGAGAAGTGGACCTGTTCTCGTGCGGGACGTGCGGTGGAAGCCGCCCCGCAGGACGCATCACCTGAAAGTGGGACTTCCAACTTAATTCGTTTTAAATAACTGGAGAAAAACGAACGCACCCGGGGCGAAGCTGCAGGATGAGACGAGGGGAGGAGGAAAACGACTCGGACATCACGTTACCGTTTGTGCCGACGGCGTGATTTACAGTTGTTCCACCATGGAGGAGAAGTTCAACCGACTCCTCTTCATCCCCATTGCGGCGGTGCTCTTCTTGATGATCGGCTACCAGTACGTGTGCCCGGCGGACAGCAACACCTGCTACTTCAGAAGTGACGAGAAGGGGCTTTTCCAGCGCTACTCATCGGGGCTCGAGTTGCTGTACACGGAGCCGGAGGCGGACGAGGACCTTCCCTCCAAAATCACCTCCAAATTCAACTTCACGGAGCGGGACCTGGACAGGCACGTCGACTTCAACATCCGCGGGGACGACGTGATGGTGTTCCTGCACATCCAGAAGACGGGCGGGACGACGTTCGGGCGGCACCTGGTCAAGAACATCGAGCTGGAGCAGCCGTGCGACTGCCTGGCCGGCCAGAGGAAGTGCACCTGTCACCGGCCCGGGAGAGCCGAGTCGTGGCTCTTCTCGCGGTTCTCCACGGGATGGAGTTGCGGCTTGCACGCGGACTGGACCGAGCTCACGAGCTGCGTGCCGGTGGTGATGAACAAGAGGGACAAGAAGAGCACCCCGAGGAGCAGGAGGTGAGCCGCAGGACCCTCACCCAGTCACCACCCAACACAACATGTAGTACCTTCTCATTAGTGTTAATTAGCTCTGTTCTCATTAGACAATTCACTCAGTCACCACCCAACACACGTTTATTACCTTCTAATTAGTGTTAATTAGATCAGTTCTCATTCAGTCACCATTCAGCACAGTGTTAGTCATTTACTACCCTCTAATTAGTGTTAATTAGATCAGTTCTCATTCAGTCACCATTCAGCACAGTGTTAGTCATTTACTACCCTCTAATTAGTGTTAATTAGCTCTGTTCTCATTAGACAATTCACTCAGTCACCATCCTACACAACATTTCATTCATTCATTCTTTCACCTCTTGGGTCATTCACTTATTCACTTGCACTGTTGTAAATTCACCTGTTCATCCACACCTTCACTCCCTCTCTCACTTATTCACTCAGCTATTCATCCCTCTAGTTTGTCACTTTTCTAGTCACCTTTACTCACATATTCCCTCATTCACGCTGAATGAGCTCCATTCACCCTTTCACTCTGTCACATAATCATTTAGTAGCCTGCCTGTGTCGTCCCTCGCTTCACTCACGGACTCCCTTCATTCATCCGCTCACACACACTTTGTGAACGAGTGAGTCGGCGGGTCGTTTGAACAGGCCAGTTCAGGGGCAGGCAGATCAACAAGCCAAACCAACCTGAGCTGTGATCAATCATAATAGATTTATAAGTGTTCAATACGTTATGAGAGTGCACTAACACAGATTCCTGAGTGTAACCGACATGATTAATTGATTAGTGAGTAATTTGTCGCGCTGCTGCATCTCTCAGATTGACATTATTATGAATTAGATATGAGTGTTTTCTCGACATTATGTGAAGACAACAAATTGGGCATGTTTCAGTTTTCTGACACGTTGGTGACCGAGTGCTGGCTGAATCGGTCGATATTGGAATAATTATAAGCGGAAGCCTTAGTATAGATCAGTGTAGCATCGAGGTCAAAGGTAACTGGGTTTTTACAACAGTGTAGGCCTTGGCTTCCAGATCGCTCTGGGCTCATGTGTGTTCCCACCGGCGTGTCATGCAGCGTATAGAGCTGGTTGAGTGTTAACATTCGCACGGGATCAACACCAGCAGCCAGCCAGCAGACGGGGCTTCCTCGTGTGAAGGTCTGTTTCAATTTCCTGTAATTACAGGAGCGATAGAGCCGAGCTTAAGGGAGTAAATCACTTAAGAAGGGCAGGGCCCTCTGAGGTGTGCCGGCTGCGTGTTGAAGCCAATTTACCTTGCTGTTGGTTCAGAGAGCAAATCTCCATATGTCACCAGGAGTGTCAGAGGGAGGGGGGGACAAGGACGGGGAGCGCCTTCAAGAATCCTTCCAGCCCATTAACTGTCCACTGTGGCAGCCATCAGACTTAATTTAACACTTTTAAATTGTTTTGAAAAGGGGCCTCCGAGCCGTATCAGCGCCACGAGTGAATCAACACTCCAGTCAACACTTGTCAACTCAATATAATAGTCAGAGGAAAATCTGCACTCATTAACATTGGCACTTTGCTGTGCACAAGGCTGATTGCAGACACGAGTTGGCTTCATTTGTAACGACGGGGACCAAAATCTGAGCCTTCCCGGCAATCGAGTGACAATCCTTTAATCATTATTTTGACAAGAGGAGTGTTGAATTCCTCTCGCAGAGCTAATAAGTGGATGGAGTCTTGTGGGTGTTGACTTGCAGAGGGATTTTTCTGCATTTTTTTTTTGTCGCAGCACCAGACGATATGCAGTATAATATGATACTGAAAAGTACTCACAGATAATGTGATGCTTTATTGATCCCCGCTGGAGGTAATCGGTCTGCCTGGCCCTCTTCCACAGGGAGGTCAGAGGTCATCCCAGCTCCTGAGCAGCTTTTAGGAAATCAGTGTCATTATTTCATACAGTATTATTTTAGCTCATACAACTTACATTTCTGCTTAAAAATGACATGCCCATAATTGTCAGGGAGTCTGTTTGAATAATCAAGGTATCACAATAAAGGGAGCGCTTGACATATTTGTTCAGATGTATGTAAGTATATATGTCACTGGGTCTGAGTGAAAGTTGACGCGCAGCATAAATGAAAGTAAAATTTCAGAATGAGTAGGAAAAATGCAACTGCAGCTCCAACTCTCCAGCTAACCATAGCCAAACATCTGAACATTACTTCTGCCAGCTTTTTATGCTAATTAAGTGAATCAGAGCAAAATGAGAGAGGTCTCAGTACTGAGCACTCAGGCGGAATCTCCAAATGTGCCATTTTGGCACCATCTGTGCCGTTTAAAATTTCTCAGGTACCTTACTTATAGTTTGTAGTTGGGCTCCGCTCGGGCTTAACAGGTTAAAGTAAAGCCGCCTTTTAAAATTTACGGTGTAGATAAAGGAGGAAGGTATCGTAATTAATGGTTCACCCAAAATTGAAAATGCACTACTTATCTTCTCAACCCCATGCTGACAGAAAGTTTTAAAATGTAAATAAACAACCAAAAAGTCTCTGAAGCCTTGACACATGGTTGTGCTCGTGCAGACAAGGTGCCCACTAACGCTTACAGCTTAGCTTAACAGCTCCAGTAAAGATTTTGGGGGTTAGGGTTATCATCTAGGTCCCGATTCCCAAATTGAATTAACAGTTTAATTTTTAAGCCCAAATTTTCACTGTAGCTGCTAAGCTGAAAGCGTGACTACGCGTCAAGGCTTCCGTAGACTTGGGCAAACTTATCCTTTAATGCACGACGACTCATGACTCGGTCTACGCGTGTGAATTTGTTGGACGACCGTGAGTTACAACTCATTCAACAGCCATAAATCTGTCACATGATGTTTCGTTTCTCCCCGGGGGGTCGATGCCAGCTTGATTTTCCGTCCAAACACCACAAAATTATCAAAATAGACGAACAGTTAAGTGAAGGCCTCCTGTCAGCCCACATTAAAACTGCAGAATAGAGACGACGCAGAGCTCACTCGGCACTCGACGATGCCTCGCCACGAGGCTTCACGTTGTAGTTTTATCAGACCTGAAAGGCTCTTGTCCTGTCACTTTGGGCGGCGTAGCCTCTCCCTGATGGACTGTGACTCACACGATGATGGCAGCAGAGGGAGCGGGAGTGAGTCTGTGCATGTGTGTGTGTCGGTGCGCGTGTGTCGTATTCGTGTTAGGAGGTGATGCTGCTCAGCTTAATACAATATTTAATGCGACTCTGTCCCATTCTCCAAGATCCCTCTGCTTATCTGTGTTTCTGCGCTGATCCCTCTGTTCTCAAGAGAAGTTAAAAGAGGTGAAAGAGAATTACGGTTGCTTTTCCGATATATTTACAACCCCTGTCGCTTCGTTCTGTTCTTTAGATCTAAATTGAAGACGTAATCGTTAAGAGTCTGTCATAAAGCTGAGGCGATTCCGAGCACTCAAAACATTATGTCCTAGTCCGGATTGCGGGAAAAACAATCCAACTCAGTAATAGCATGTTGATGCTGAAGGATGACTCGTGTCTTATACAAGTCACATACAGCAGTGGGGAATGCAGACAGTCAGGGATCAAACATCATGGGAATGGATGACGCCCACACTTGGCTTCAGGCTACATCCAGCAGGGTGTGATGTAGTTTGCAGAGAGTCCTATCTCAGCCCTCAGACCCACACTGGTTTGTTATAACACAAGGCTTTCCTATAAATCCCTCCCAAACAGCACGCTGACTCAAGTACTGAACCTAAGCATCAGTTCCATTTGCTGCTACTCCACTGCATTATCTGCACTACATTGTTTAAGATTAAGCCAGGGCTTTGCAGGGTTTTTGGTTTCTGACCCTTTACATGAAAGCAGCGCGCTGTATGGCACATTCTCATCAGAATTCCAGAACGTTTGGTCAGGTAAGATTTGGTGGGGCTGATCAAGATTTGTTGTGGCCAGTTCTGTCGAGTGCCGTTAAACGCTGCAGAGAGGGAGAAAGGCATAATGACAGTTGTGTAATTTAAAGAGCTCCAGTGAAAAGCACAAACCCATGGAAAACAATTTAGACAATCTGATGTAAATTTAACAACATTGTTTCTTCCGTGCATTTGTCTGTGGATGGTTACAGCCTCCACGTAGCTCAACAAATACAATGTTTTTGTCTCTTCAGTGGATGATCAGAGACGCGATGCCAGAAATACACCACATCTTTCTGTAGTTTTTATTTATTTTTTTAATGCACAAGAAAGTTTCTAAACTAAACAGCAGCTGCGTAACTTTTTCCATGAATTCAGTTTGATTGCACAATTGTGCACTTTCGAAGCAATGACGCTTTTAGCAACTAGTCTCAAAGTAGATCCCGACTAACATGTTTGTTGACAGATGGCTATATCAGTATCGGCTAATATGTTGTCCAATATGTGCTGATAAGAAAACATTATGCGGAAAACAATGCTTTGTTAGTCTATAGTAGTTTTAAGTCAGTTTCCTGCATCTGCTACTTATCTTAGTCTTAAGATCCCTCAAACGACATTTAAGAGATCTGTGCAAAAGAACTGTTTGCATATATTCTGCATGTACATATTGTACGTGTATGGTATCAGGCAATATATGGAGATCATATCGGTATCGGCATCCGCCCCAAGAATCAAGTGTCAGTTGGACTATAACCCCAACCCAACAAATTTCCATTTAGATTCATCAGTATCAATAACCACCATTTTCCTGCACAGCCACTTCTTAAAACATTAGAATACATTTACATCCACGGAGCCCACACCTAGCTCTTCTCCTGCCTCATTTCCATACTGTCTGTCTTTCGGTGAAATACAGTCTGGGTCTCAGGGGGGTTGTGAAATGAGAGAAAGTGTGACAAAAAAAAAAAAAAAAATCCTTCAGTGTGCACTGAATGTACAGACTACTTCAGACACCTCGCCACAGTCTGCGTCTCAGCGGTGTCCTCCTTCATGTTCAGTGTATCACTGACAGATACCTACGCTTTGTGCTTCAAGAGGTTAATACTTTGCACATCTGGACTGATGTTGAGCTGTTTGCTCCGTTCTGAATATCGAGGCATCTGTCTGCATATGAGCACTTCATAGTCACCTTGAAGTCGCCTCTCTCCTACGCAACCCACCGGTGTAAACACCAGCAAATACACAAACTAGACATTGATATAACTTGGCCACACCTGCAATATAATAGATGATGATGTGTCTTATTTGTATTATATTAGTGTACATCTTTGCTGTTGTTGTTGACAGATGAAAAGTGTGCTCAAAGTAGATTTATGTATATGAATCCAAAAATGGAAAATGAGACAGTAATCTCTAATTAGCTCCTTTGTTAGCAGATGAGTTGGCATAGAAACCAGTTTGCACTTTATTTTTATTTTAGCCATGTGCACAGCAGTAATAGACTAGTTTGCAGCAGGTATCATCCCTATACAATGAAAGAGACTAAAAAAGGACAAAAACAAGGAAGGAACAGCATTGATCACACAGATCAGGTAACTCACCTAATGTGCACGTTGTCTGTCCCTTCCATGGAGGAAATCATCAGTGTCCAGATCCCTCTGAATTCCTCCCATCTGTCATTAAGGATATGTCGGATTTCTCCAGGTGGAGGGCATCAGTCAGTGTTGTTATCCGGGACTTAAAAGTTGGCAGGTCTTTCTTTTTTCTAGATCAAGAGAACAAGTTTCTTTAAACAAAAGAGAAAGTGGGTCTGGTCTTATTTGGACATTAAAAATCCTTTTAAAAAAAGCATTAAAATATTGCAACTTGATTACATTTCTTACAAGTTGATGGCTTTTCTGAAGATTGGATATAGTTTTACCTTTAAACAAATTCAACCCTCACTGTAGCCACGGCACGGTATGAAAATGTAATGTCTGGGTATTCTTGGCCAAAGTAACTGTATATCATATATGCTTTTTTCCCATTTTTCCCCTTCTGGCTGTGTTTTATAGGTTCTTGAGTGGGTGTAGAGGATCTTGAAAGTTAAGACCCCCCCCAACAGAAAACAGTGTTTACTGGTTAAAATAGCCTTAAATAAAAACCGAAGGGTTTAACTCCCATATCAGCCCTGGGCTTAGTTTTAACTCTGGGTTAACAATGTGTGTGTGAAAAGGTTTATCCACTGGTCAACTCTGAGCCCGGGGCTAAGGATTGCTCTGGGCTAAGAATATACCCTGTGAAGAGCCCTGTTCAGAGGACAGTGGTAATGATTTTGACCACAACACATCACATTCATAAAGAGATTGTGTATTTCACCCCCTGTTGGTTTTTCTTTTCTTTGCTCCTTCCACCATACGTTTAGTCCTGATTTAACATAAGCGTCTACCTGCATCAACCCACACGCCCCGTCCTTTTGTCTGGAAATTTCCCTCCTAACACTCCAACTTCACGGAGTGATATGCGACCTGTTCAAGTAGTTTTTGATAGGCACACCACCGGTCAGAGGCTCCTGCAGGGCTCTGCTCGCAGCACGGGGCTACAGCATTCACATCGCAGCGGGCTACGAAATTGCTGTAAGGCCAGACGTCAAACCTCCTTCAATTGCCGCGCCGCCCTGTTCGTCCTCGGCAGTCGGCCTCACGCTGAGCAGTCAGAGAGTGTAACCTTATTACTGACCTCATTATTTCAGATTAGAGCAAAGAATGCAGGCTGGCCAAAACGCAGATCAGCCAGAGTCTAATTAGCCCAGTTCATTCTGGACTGAGTTAAGGTGGTTTTAGCTATTAGTTTGGAGAAAAAAAGCACCCTATTATGATGATGAGAATAATGACACTAGAGGAAGTAAAATATGCAAAAATATGCAAGAAGCGGACATGGTTTAGAAGTCAAACAGGGACGGTGGAAAAGATGATTTTATTAAAATGCAGTTTTCAAGATTCTGTTATTTTTTGCTAAACCATGTTTGACGGAAATACTAAATAAACTCTATGGTAAAAAAAAACAAAAAACATCTGGTTGCAAGTTTCTGACATTAATCTCCCCTTGCAGTTACAGCGAGTCAGTTTAAATCCTCGGCCAAAGAGAGCCATATACAGAGATTTCAGAGAGGGATGTATATTGTCGAGCAAATGCGTTCTATTCGAAGCAGAGAGCATTTCTCTGAAGCTTTAGGCCTAATGCTGCCCTTTTACTGTCAACGGCGCTTTTTACTGTAGTGTCAGTCTCCGAGCTTAGCCATCAAGTTATTTTGAGCTGCTGACAACCACACATTGTTGTGAAAACTAAATGTGACAAGAACACGGATTTTCAAAAGAATTTGACCTTCAGTCGCCAGAAATCATTCAAAATGCTCCCAGCGGATACAGACGACTTCAAGTGAGACTACAACTTTTGAGGGAAGAAATTCCACATTATTTCTCTTGCTAATGAAAAGTTGAATCAACAATCAGTAAAACAGAATGAGGCGATATGATAGGAGAGGCCTTAATTAACAACTAAAATATCAACACATATCTTGGACACATTTATTTAAAGTGAAATGCTTTGGATATGATTAATGAATGCTAACGTTGCTAATTAGCGATCACATATATGTTGTTTTACCTCAAAGCACAACCCCGATGTCCCTCCATGCTTTTTTACAATCCAGACAACAGCTGATTTTAGCATCCAACCACTGCTAATTTTCTTTACGTCAACTTTTTGGGAATCAGGAAGTGGTGAAGTGATAACAACTTGTCAGACTCTCTACCTTTAAACAACTTACAACGTCAGACCAAAATGTGATTATGGTCTGTAGTTTTAAGTGGTCTTACATGTTTGATGGCTAAGTGTTAGCAAAGTTTCTGTAAATTAAAAAAAAAAAAAAAAGTTATTATATAACTGTGTTCCAAATATGGTACTGTTACAGTTCAGCTAGCTAATGGCTAAACAGTAGCATTCAGCTAAAACTCATTTTCCCACAACTGTCACTTGTCATCCAAAACTCATCAATTTAAGGAAACTAAAACAAAAAAGAGGCAAAAAGTTGCCTGTTCACTGCTGTTTCTGAGGCTGTTTGCATTCCACTGAAGTTTCTGATCCGTCACTTCTCGTGGGTGGAAAAGTATACCGGGATGTACAGTACTTGACATCAGAGTTTTATTTTTGGCAGAGGGTGAATGTACGGGGTCTTTTGGGAGATCCTATGCCGCAGCCTGATGTTGTGATGTAGGCTGATAAAGCATAAAAAAAAAAACCCTCCTCAGGTAGCTTAGTATCCTGTCACTGCTTGCTATCCTTAGGCGACACTGACTGGCCTGCAGGAGTTGTTTGCTAATGAGGTGTAGACGTTAGGTGTGATCATTTGGATCTATGTTTTACCACGTCTCTTCACACTCACGACAC
Organism: Acanthopagrus latus; assembly: GCF_904848185.1. Classification (NCBI taxonomy): domain Eukaryota; kingdom Metazoa; phylum Chordata; class Actinopteri; order Spariformes; family Sparidae; genus Acanthopagrus; species Acanthopagrus latus. Next base: position 7,956,836 of record NC_051062.1, read on the forward strand.
ATAACATACCCTCACCAGCCTGTCGTCGAAGTCTGGCTGAATCAAAGATATCACCATTTGCATGACTTGGCATGGTAATTTATGCCACAGTCTGCTACGCCAGTGCCATGGGAATTGCGACCTTGATCACATGCCTTACAGCAGAATGATGATGATATTAGCAATTAGGCCCGAAGGAAAGCTGAATGACCTCTGAACTCCCTGTGGAGGGAGGAAGGCGCGAGAGGGGCATTTGTGGGTTGTGAAATATTGGTATTCATACCAAAGTGACCCTCAAAAATTTGTTTTGTACTTTTGACACGGAATATGAAGGTATCTACACAAGTTTCCCCATCAGCACTTCAGTATTATTTATGTCTCATTATCTAAGTCGGTCTTACACGCGGTACTGTCCGACTTCTATTTGTGGACATGTTGCTTCAGAGTTCTTATGCAACAAATATTGTGTTATCAAGTTGTTATCAACTGGTATTGCTAATTATGGCTAATTGTGGCTAGAACTGTTTTTGGAACACAGTCAACGTCCCAGCCCTGACCTCCTTGCCAAATGGAAAGCACCATAATGCTCAGCAGCTAAGCCAATGATTTTATTTTGGAGCCTTTCTTCAGTAGTTTTAACTACCATGACTTTTTTGCTCTCAAACCAACTTCCCTCTCATCATTACACTTTTATTTTCTACAGTTAAGAATTCATTTCTTAGTCTAGAAAGAAAACAAATCCTGTCATCAACCCATCAAATCACTGAAACATCCATATTTAGAGCCTGTATTAAGTTAAAACAAAGAAATTTACAGCCGACAGTTTATTGAAATATAGCAGATAATGACTTCAAATACTGCTAGTGCATCTCAATGTCCTGTTGACAGACTTATTCCATTGAGCTTGTTCCCAAATTTAGCTTTTTATCCAATATTTCTTCATGTTTTTTAAATATGCCCACTTACATTAGTCATAATTATGCTAAGTTACAATGACTTAGATGATGGTTTTCAATGGTGCTGCAGGTAAAATAGAGCTACATGAAGCTCCAAAGTGAAGTGAGACTATTTTGAAAGCCTGCCTGCAGAGAGATGTATTAAACCGAGTTTAATCAAATGGTTGTTTAGGGTCAAGTTAAATGAAATCTCTCAGTGCACTGGCTCCATGACAGGCGGCAGCGTCTTGTATTCTAGTAAGAAATACCAGATATTCAGAGGATCTTGATAATCTCTACACTCCTTAGGGGGATTAGGGGCAGTCGAAGACAGGTTTTATTATACTAGGGAGGAGGAAGGGGTGTAAGAGGAGGGGAGGGATTAATCCTGAGGAGTTATTCAGAAACCTGTCGACCGGGTTGGAGATTGCATTTTAGCAAACAGTGTGTGTCAATTTCGCTAAACGGGAAAACATCGCAGCGAGGAAATCTCTGTTAGATAGTCATCGCGAGAAAAACCGTTCAATTCTATGGGAACGACGTGAGATTCAGCATTTTTCTGAGCCACGTGTGATCTAGCAGGCTGTACCTTAAATCTGAGTCTTCTCCTAATTCACCGATGTGATGATAATCTGAGCGATACGAGCTGTGAATCACTCGTGACTTTGAAAAGACTCACTGTCAAAATGCCGCGGGAAAAAACATACAGCAAAGCGTTGGAGGCAGCCTTCACATACTGCAAAAAAAAAAGTGGATTGCCTTTCAGAAATTCCTCTGTAGTTTGTGTGGGTAGATGTGACCTTTGCAGAGTATAGTCTCCCATTTATCCTCTCCATGCAAAGATTAAGATGTCAAGCAAAGGTTAAGGCTAAGACGCTAAAGCTGCACATGCCAGGTTGTCGTTGATGTCCTCGACATTATGCTTTGCGTGGGTGTGTTTTAAAAACCAAATGAACTCTGGGAACTTCTGAAAAAAGTGTAGCTACCTGAGCCGCAGCCACATTTTAATAAACACAGATGGAGGATTTTGTTCCCTGAAGAAGCCCTCCTGTGCAAAGATTTGTCTTGAACCCTGAAATATTCTGCATCATTTAGTTTGTGTAAGTACATGCCGGCTGCGGCTCCTCACATAGTCTATCACCTAGTTCTCAGCGAAAACCACATCTTCACACCCTCGCCCGCCTGGACACCTCGTCTTTCTGGAAGCGTTCTCGTTCCCTCGTCTCCACACCAGCATCCCTGGGGCTTTTCCTTTATCGCCCAAAATAGCATCTCATATCTGCGACCAATGAAGATCACAGTGCGGCACCAGTTCCCCCCCCCCGCGCTCGTCACTTTCTCTCCTCGCACGCTCAGTCTCAATCTGTGCCTCTGTAAGATTCATCAAGTCCTGTTCCAGGCCCATGTTTCTCTACAACTCGGTTATGCTTATGGAGGGGAGAGTGCGCCGTCGGCAGATCATTTAGGGGCCAAAGGAGAGTGCTGTAGTTTGTGTGCGTGTGCTCGCTTGTTGGATGGCGATCCCGCTGTGCACAGATGGGCGCGGGGATCGTTTTGCCTGTAATTGGCGCACAAAGATTAAATTAGTACAAGAGGGAGAATCAGATGAGCGAAAATGGATCCCGCTTGACCTCTTGGTCTGGGGACTGATGCGATGAGACTTGCCCGGTCTCCATGCAGCTGAGCAGCTTCACTCTGTCATCTTGATAACATCCCCTCTAACACGCAGACCCGCTGCTGCTGGATCCGTGCCCTCAGACATCCCTCTTCCATTCGCCTAATTGCTGGTCTCATTTACTTTTTGGGGAATCGGTGCCCCCGTACTGCGTTTAATGGCTGTCCTCGCTTGTAACTCCGACTTCCCCCAGTCCCACAGTCAAGTTGGCTAAGCAGAAAAATTGAACCAGGCTAATATTTTATCCACTTTGCCAAATGAAGTGTTATCCACAAGGCTCTTTCTGGTCCAAGGGCTAAATGGCTAAATGTTCTTCCAGCTGAGAGTTTCACTGCAAACATGACTCTTTTCAGAAGAGGTTAGCTCTCATTTTTTGGGTTTATTTTGGTTTTTACATTTTGGTATTTTTTTGTGTTAAAGCCACTACAACAGTATTTTTCGATTACATTTGATGTTGAAATCATCCTCCCAACAAACAGGGGGCAGCATATCAACAAGACAACCGCTAACTGCTGCTAACTATTGCTGCTTTTAGCTAGAAGGCTGGACAGCTAGCGGTCGTATTAGCTGACTGGGAGGTAATCAACTGCAGAATTGTAGTAATTATATTTCATAAGTTTTTGTCTGAAAATGTATGCAGCTCTACAATATGCATCTTTAAAAGGCAGTTTTCGGTTATATAACAATTAATTTGTTGAGAATAATGTGAAATTTTTGGTTTTCTTTCTGATTTATGGAGTGATAAAAAGATTTCTGACTAATATATCAACAAAATTAAAACAATTTGTGAGCCTCGCTTTATTCAACGGTAAGATTTCTGTTCTGGAAATATGTGCATATTTAATTAGGCAATCCCTCATTTGCGTATCTGAACACAGTATGTCTGTAATACAAAAAAGTCTTGATGTGAGCAATTCATGTGATTATCATCTTTCAGTTAAAAATCTATTCTATAAAAACTACTCACATCTCATTAGAGTCTCCCTTTATGTAAATATATGTTTTAGCTTTGATCAGGGAGAGGTAGACATCTGTAAACTGAGACAGAAACAGAATATTGACACCTGAAACGTGGGACGATTACGCGTAAGATTTCAAGCAAACAGTAAAATAACAGAATATGATTAAATGAAAGCCTTAAGAACAAAAGGAAACACCAGGAGAATTTGCATCTGACAGTCTTCTTTAGGCTGCTCTCATTCCTCTAAGAGACACGATTCATTCTCGATGTGAGAAATGTGTTTCACACCCCGAAACTTTCAGAGAAGCTGTCATTATCACAACCGAGGGGACATTTAAAAGTGATTTGGGAGATAAAACTGTTAAAAAGGCAGCATGTGACTGCAGTAGGAGATGACGGAAGGTTTTTCTTTTTCTGGTCAGATAGTAATTCCCACTTGGAGGCAACGGTTAAGGGATCCCTTGTGGGCACAAAAACACCTTTAAAATGGATTTGCTCCAACAGTGAGCGTTATCAACACCCTGACTTCAGTGTGAAATCGATGCAGTCCTGTGCTTGTTTTCAAATTCGCTTTTTTCTCCCAACCTGGCTAATAGAAAAGCTCGAAAGTGATATTTTATTGATGCTGATCATTTGTGTGCGCTGTGAAACGCCTCAACTAAAAAGCAACATGATGGTTTTTTTTTTAATTTTTAAAAAGATGAAATAAAGATTGTTGTCCATCCAGACACTTTTTCGTACGGGCTTCCTCCCCTGCGGCATAAATAGTTTCCATCAAGGCTTTTATCATGAGATGACTGTGTCCTTGATGGTAGTGAGTGAATTAACAAGGCAGATATCGATCTTTTGCTGTGAGTTTCCTCTGTAGCTTTTCGATGGTGATTTAGAGTGAGAGAGAGAGAGAGAGAGAGAGACAATCAGGGGGAGAGATGGAGATCAATAGTGTTTGCAGGTTTGCTGTGTGGAGAAAGGTGACAGGCGGCGAGAAGGGCACGGACGACGCGTCGGATTGATCGGTGGCAAAATGGGACAAGCTGATTTAACTTGGAATAACAGCACACGGCTGCGCACACATGCCATATTTGTGTATTGACAACAATTGCGCTGTTACACGGCAGTGTCTTCTAGGTTATATCTCCCTTAAATCTCTCTCAACAACATGAGATTTCGGCTCGATCGATCAGGTGTCTGAGAAGGCCAAAAATGTTCCCACTTTGTCCCGTTCAGGCCTGAAAGACTTGAAAGCCATTTAGCACATTAGCGGAGAGGTTGGGCTCCGGCATGGAATAAATCAGGCCGTATGACAGATGTTGTTAGAGAGAGACTGATGGTGGTGAAGAGTTGTTTTAGCTCAGGAGAGCCAGTAATAGGAAACATGGTGTCAGAGCTGTTTCTTCATGCAGCAGAAGAAAGAAAATGTAAAGCTTTTATAACCAACATTTGTAGATTAAAAATGTCCAATGTTTTGGTTTAAGTATTAAGTAAAATATAAAGAAATATATTATACAAAGACATGTATGTATTGTGTTGCAGATATACGTCCACTGAAGCATGCTAACTAGCTAGCCACTGCCCGTCCTATCTCATAATATCAGTCCGAGCTCCCAGTCTGGACCACTAGCTGCACGGCTAACGGAGCTAACTCACGGCAAGCTACAGTTAGCAGCAGTTTAGCAGTATGGTAACATGTTGCCCCTATTTGTTTGAAATAACTCAGTGATTTAGAACAGAGGGGTTGGTGGAGACCCAAAATAGAGCTAAAAGGAGAGTGAGTTTTGGTACGTATCACATCATCTCAGCTTTAAAGATACAATATGTAACTTTTCTGCATTAAAATGTCCAAAAACAACTAGAACTGTGGTATGTATTTTGTTGAGTCACCTACTTACATTATCCTAAACATTTCCAACTATGTTCACACGCAGAGAAATCCTAATTTTGTACAAGGGAACGGTGAGTTTTATTTGGTTGCCGATTGCTATCGAGTGAGGAAGTAAGCTGGTGACTAAACTTAACTTTAAGAAGGTCGGCATTATGTCACTGTTGTGTGGTCAAGAAGCGAGGACTTTCTGTTTTGGAGTGAAATGTTTTTTGTTGGAAGACATTTTGGACGAGAATGTGCCTGCAGAACACCTCCTGCTGGTGATAGCACGAATCTTTTCTGCCTTAATAACATTCATAATCAGAAGTGACACCGTCTGCTTGCTGCATGAGAAAAACCTCCGCCATTCTTCCAGCGAGTAATTATTCTTGACCTTCTTAATCTGACCCTGCCTCTGTCCCTGACACGAGTAAGAGGAGAGCTTTGACATTTGCTGGTCTTTGTCAATAGGTCACGATGAAAGCGCAGACGCAGAAAGGCGGGGTTGCATGGACATTTATTGATCTGGCTGTCTTGCGGTTAGCTGTACAGATAGATGATAGGCACAGGAGGAGGGAAAAGAAAAGACAGAGCTCTTTTCCAGTAAGTACAACAAAGGCCGCTGTGTGAGGCGCTCGCGTGTGTCCATCCATCTACTGCTGTCCGTTCAGCCCGGCGAAGATGGCAGGGTAATTCACTTAGCTTCCACTGTGGATGGCCATTATCTCGGGGTGGTGTGTCTGTCTGCGGGTGTGCTCTGCCGTGATATCATCATGGCACTCACTTAAGTATAGATCACAGCTGATTGCTATCTGCCATGTTGCAATAATTGCTAAATTGTGGACCTTTTAGGGCCGTTGGGCTGTGCATTCTTCGCTCGCCAACACAGCTTCCCTCTCAATTAATCAAATTTGTCTGTTTACGAGTGACTCGGAACAATAAGAGTCGTGCAGACGCTCTCATTGTGAAGATGAAGAAGGGGCTTGGTGCATTTTACCCGAATGTCTAGTGTTTTTGTCACATAATGACAAGCCTTTCATAAGAATAGTTATATATCAGCCAACGATAGAATAATATAATCATTAAGTCCAAATCATACTTATCATTAAAATTCTTCTTTTTCTTTAAGAAAGAGAAACATTCTGCCATCAGGATGAGACCAATTATCTACTGAATCTTTTTTTTTTTTTTTTTAAAAAGAAATGAGTGCAGTCTGAGTGGTGTTTCATGACAGCCTGTTTTTTTAGTTTTTTTAATCTTTCCTTTGTATAAATTCCATCATTGATATATATATATATATATTTTTTTTTTTTTTTTGCTAGAAAGAAGAAAATGAATAACGGCACTCAGTTGTACAGCTTGGAGACAAAAAAGCACAAAAAAAGCTGAACTTACCGAAAACAGTTTGGCAACAGGCAGGTACGGGGTCGCTGACACAGGCAGGAGGAGGAAGAATGAAGGAAGTTGATAAGGGAATGTGCAGCAGGTGTGGAGGTCAGTCGGTGTGGAAAGGTGGCAACACACTGGGGACTGCTGCTGGACAGGGAGGGAGCTGCATGCTCCCAAACGGACTGTGTGAAAGTGACTAAGGAGAGGTTGTTGTAATCTTGTCATTCTTTCCCCTTTTCTTCCTCGAGGATGTTATTCTTCCCCAGTTAATAGTGTACCTCAGCCTTCCCTTGTGAGATTTGTCATTTAAAAAACATGGGTCATAAAGTCGCATTTTATCATATGTGAAGGACAACAATAATGTCTCTGTATAAGGGTTTTATTTCCTCATAGGAATCAATTCAGTGGCTCATAAGAGCGATTTATCTGTTTAAGAAAAATAAAAATGAATGCAAGATCATTTTTCTGGGCATTAAAGTTAATTGTCCTAATTCAGCCTCTTCAGTGTGAGTTTTTCTGTGAGTGTCTTTGGTCCTCTAGAACAGTAAATCATCTTAAATTTGCATACTTTTATAATTTTACTTTTAAAAGGTGCAATATGAAATAAGCGTAGAGCGTTGGAGCTACTGGTGCAAACACCAACAGAGGCCCTGTTCCTGAGCTAACTAGCTTAAGGCAGCTACAGTAAGCAGCAGTTAGCGATTATTCTGTTGATATGCTGTCCTACTTGTTTTGAGTGTAAATTCAACAGGTAGCCAAATTCTTACACACTGCACCTTTAAGATTTTGAGGAAGCTGTTCCAAATGTAGTATAATTATTATATATATATATATATATATATATATATATATATATATATATATATATATATATATATATATATATATATATATATATATATATATATATATATAATTAATTATATATATATATATATATATATATATATATATATATATATATATATATATATATATATATATATATATATATATATATATATATATATATATATATATATATATATACATATTATTTATGTATTTTTACATTATGCTTCTTCTTATTATTCCATTCCTATTAACGTTTCTGTCTAACATCGCTTTCGTTTACTTATTATTTAAGTCCTGATTCTGGTCCTGTGGTTGGTGCGAGGGGGGAACTGTGGTCAGTGTTGTTGAGATGTTCAGCAGAAAAAAGACAAAGAAGAACAAAAAGTGAAACTCGAGGTGTTGCCCCAACTTCACCCGGTTATTTTTCACGCGGTCTCTTAGCAACAGAGAAATAAGATGACAACGCTTCGTAATTGGCTGTTTCCATTACCCACTTTTCACTGTGTTCTAGCAAAAGAGGCCTTAATGTAACAGTAGAGGCTCTCCAGCTTTACTGATAAGAGGAACTGTTACTCAAATTAAGTACTTCGCCAGGTGAAGTATGCCAGTGTGTGTCTTGGCACTCTCAACTAATCACACAGGTGCTGAGTGTGTGTGTGTGTATTCTACACAAAGTAATCCACAAACCGTACGGGAATCTGGTTTTGGGAGCCCGTCCAGCTCATCACAGCCGTCTGCGCGCTTCTTGGCCAAACTCAGTCCACAGAGACGTGCTCACAAGGAGGGAAATCAAATGGAAAACACACTGCTGTACACCGGGAGCAGACAGTCCCAAGAATTAAAGCTCCAACAAGTCATACAGCTGTAGCGGGGGAGAGATGAACGCATCGAGAAACTTGCTGTTTTTGTACTATATGTTTTTGTAAAGATGGTTTTTCGGAGCAGCATTGCAGTGAAACGTCCTTGAATCTTGAATTCTTTATTTAGCCGGAGAATGAAAAGCTCCCAGACGGTAAACTGCAGCCCTGAGGAATGAAAAGAAATAAAATGTTCTGCCTTTTATTCCGGCTTTTCTATTTGGTTTCTCGCTCTGACACCGTGAGGTCATGGTGATCTTTGCTTGAAGATGAACGTTTTCAATTTCCCTTTTATCTACGCTGTCTTTCTTTTGAAAAACTTTTTCTTTTTTTTTTTGGAAAAATGGCTGAAATTCTCCCCGGCGCTGACTCCTCCAGTCACCTCACTGTTATGCTGGTCATCTCTGAACTCAATAGATAAGAGCGGAAAGCCGTGTTTGTCAGTTGAAAGCTTTTCTCGCGAAGGCTGGGTTACAGCAATTTCTTTTTTTTTTCTTCTTCTTCTTTTTTTTTTTTTTGAAGCGCTGTTCGTGGCAGATCAGAGTGATCCAGAAACACGAAAGGTGCTGCAGACGTGGCGGGCGGGGGGGAGAACTCATTTAGAGGTAGGCTGAGGCAAATGGGTTTGACAAAAACAAGAATCATTCCACATCTGCAGGATATTAAATGCTATACATGCTTGGGTTGCGTTGTTCTCTGCGTCATTATTCTCTCAGACACACTTGATGATGTTTTTCATTTAAACCCTAATCACGCTGTCGTCGCCGTCTATATACTTCCAGCGCTGTGGTATTTCTTCCTGCCTGTATTTCTTTTTTTATCTGCAGCAGGATATGAGAAATTTGATGTATAGTTTCATCCTCCGTCGCCGGGTTGAAAATGTAGCTCATGGTGTTTCGCCAGACGGTTCCTTCAACCTTTGTCTCATTCAGCGCATACACAGGTACCGTCTCGACTTAATGCTGCCGGCATCAGAGGCTGAAAGGGAAATAAAGTTTGAAGGAATAGTTTGATATTTTAGGATTTTCTGCTCGGAGTTAGATGAGAAGATCGATACCTGTCATGCCTGTTGAATACATAAAAAGCTAAAGCCAGCTAGAAAAAGTGTAGAGTGTGATAATGTCACCATGCCTGGCCAAGAAAAAGTCCAGGTCCAAGGTCAACACACATTCATCCATGTTCCTGTAAACGTGCCAGGGTTCATTTTCAGCTACATTCCTTGGGCAAGATGTTTTGAAACCAATGATGTGATGACGTAATGTGTTAATTGTACACTTTACGGCTCATGCTTATGCTTTACGGCTTAAGCTAATGTTATTTAGCATCACCGGTAGCTCCATTTTTAGCATACAGTCATCAGAATGGCAACGATCTAAACCTGGAATTGTTGGGAAGAGCCGGAAAAAGAGTAAATCTCAGTGGACCCTGGGATAACTTACCCCCCCTTCACACACGCCAAGAGCTAACGTAAATCCACGTCCGTTGGAAGAGGATACTCATGCTACTGTATCTCTGTATCTGTCTCTGCAGGAATTTCTACTACATCACTATGCTCCGCGACCCCGTGTCACGCTACCTCAGCGAGTGGAAGCACGTGCAGCGCGGGGCCACCTGGAAAACGGCCCTCCACATGTGCGACGGCCGCCCGCCCACCCAGGACGAGCTCCCCGCCTGCTACAGCGGCGAAGACTGGACGGGCGTGCCCCTGGCAGACTTCATGAGCTGCCCGTCCAACCTCGCCAACAACCGGCAGGTTCGCATGCTGGCCGACCTCAGCCTGGTGGGCTGCTACAACATGTCCTCCGTCAGCGAGCTGGAGCGAGGCCGCGTGCTGCTCGCCAGCGCCAAGGCCAACCTGCGCAACATGGCCTTCTACGGCCTGACGGAGTTCCAGCGCAAGACGCAGTACCTGTTCGAGCGGACGTTCGGCCTGCGCTTCATCCGGGCCTTCACGCAGATCAACAGCACGCGCGCCGCCAGCGTCGGGATCAGCGAGAAGGTGCGCTGGCACATCGAGGGGCTGAACGCCCTCGACGTGGAGCTGTACGAGTACGCCAAGGAGCTGTTCCTGCGCCGCTACCAGTACAACCGCCAGAAGCAGCACCAGGAGGAGCGCCTGAGGAGGTGGCAGGAGAGGCAGCAGAGGCAGCGGATGCACAGGACCTATCTGGCTCAGCTGTGGAGACTAGGAGGAAGAGGAGGAGGAGAGGAGGAGGAGGAACAGGAGGAAGTGAAGGTGTTAGGGGAGGTAGCCACGACAGAGGACTACAGCAGCCAGGTGGTGCGGTGGTGAGGAGAGCACAGGAACTAGAAAACACCAACGACTGATCGCTGTTTGATTCATCGTGCTTTACTCTCCTCCCTCCATCTCTCCTCCGCGGTGAATCTGCCAAAACCTCCTGCCCTCATAGCTCTCTGTTGGACTGCCGAATGGTGTCTTAATATTTATGATGGATGTAATTGTCATGGCAACATACACATGTTGTATTTATGTTTCTTTTTTTTCTTACAGCTATTTTTGGCGCTGCAGTTGTGAATCGTATTAATTTATTCATTAGCAAGTGCTTTGAATGTTCTCAAAGCGGCGAAAAAAATGTTTCTTAAAAATTCGCTGACAATTAGTAGTAACAGAAAAACCAAAAAAAAAAACAGAATGTGCTTCAAGAGGAAGGCCAGTTTTAGTCTATTTTAAAACTGGTGAATGAATCGAAGGATCCTCCGTGTCATGTTTGTGATCTAGCGCCGTGTTGATCAGTGAAATCTTGTAGTTACTCTGTGGTGTTTGGCTTCATAAGAATATCAAAGCACAAACTTTGGCAATAGTCTGCGGTGTGTTTTTTCTTTTCTTTTCTTTTTTTTTTGTCCCTTTTTTTCCAACTGATTAAGCTGCAACGTACAGAAACGATCGAGGCAACTTCTCGCAGGAAATGTGTTCAATAAAAAATATGCAGCATCCAGTGATGTAAATGTGTCCCTGATGGACTCTCTCTGGTACGCATGTGTACATGAACGTGTTCTGCCTGGCTCCTTTTTTTTTTTTTTTTTTTTTCCCACAGCATGTTCTCACCATAAAAAATCTGAAATCTTCCTGCGGTGTGCCAACTTCTTCCATATCCACGCACGTACAGACACACTGACGCGCATTGATGAGGCTTCTCTCTTTTTCTTTTTCTGTTTTTTTCCTCCTCTCAAGGAGGCGAGCTGCGGGCCTGAAAGACAGGCTGTCAGAGCCGGTTTCAGCGCTCTTACATCACAAAGAGAGAACATTGGTATTTCCACCATTAGCTCATTGATCACAGGCTCTTTCGCTCCCAAATTGATCATTTAAAGTTCAATTGACCGTGACGCTGGCGCAGCAGAAAATAGACGGAACCCGGCGGCTCGCCGAGCGCTTTTCTCCCCGTGTAATCTGACAAACATACAGTACTCGGCTCGACTGACGTCCCATTTACACTCGGGCAGAAAAAACAATCTATCTCAGCACGTTTCCTGCGGACAGCGGGCCTCGGAGATGTTAGGTGCAGGAATGATTGCTTTATATTAATATCCTGTGACTGTAATAAGCACTTTCTGAACTCTCCATGCTGCCGTTTTTTTTTCTTTTTTTGTTCCTGAGAAGAAAAATGAGGATGAGGCGATCAGTCAGGAGGCAGGAGAGGAAATGGCTATGTCCACGGACAGAAATAGCCTCTCCATCCCCAGCTGCAGTCTCTATTCTACTAGCAGCATATGTAGCGGAGAAAGATTCAAATGACATAAATCTTTGATAACGACGCTGGATTTTTACTTAAGATTTAAAATGTTCCATCAATTCCGTATCACAAGACTATTAATTGCGACTGTAGCCGTCCAGTATGGAAATGTACTGCGGCAGAATAACATGTGGTATCCAGGATGAAGCGGTTTGCAGCCGGTGACAGACAAATAATGTAACAGCTTCCTTTATCTGCGGAGGATGTCTCAGTGTTGACAGGGAGAATTTGTTCCGGGAGGTTAGATGAAGATAAACGGACGCTCAGTGTGTCTCCGTCCTCAAACATTTGTCCTCAGTAGAGAAATGTTTGTTGTACATTTCGTGTTTTTATAGCAATGACGCCCCTCTTTAATGAGCTCAGATCCAAAAACCCTTTTGTTTATTTACGTTTTTGTTGTTGTCTGCTCTATCCAGCTTGCAAAAAAGAGGAATGTGCTGCCCGCCTTGTTGGCTCACAGGGAAGGTGGATGCATCTGCACAGAGCTCTGTGTGCCGGGATACAACCTGAGAGTCTTTCACAGATGAGTAGCTGCGGGAGGTGTTGTCGGGCTGTAAAATCATTATATCACAAAGGTCTGGAGACAAATGCAGCAAACCGTGATGATGGAAGTGCAACAGCGGTGCTCAGTAACAGATAAGAAATGAAGATAGAGTAACCTCTTTGACGAAAACGCTCCTCTGTTTGGGTTCGATCAAAACTTTTGGTTTATTATTCACCACTCCATAATAAATATAATTTGCAAAATACAGAATTACAATAATGAACAGAACAATCCAAATGACACCTTTATATCATTTCTGGAGCAGACAAAATAAGGTGAAGCTAATGCTAGGCTAATGTAAGCCAGCCAGCTGCAATATTATACACGTCTCAACCTCTCAGTGTTAATTTTAGCTTGCCAATACTGAAGAAACATGTAGTGGTGCTAGCAAGCTAGCAACAACCAAGTCTCAACCACATTCATACTAGCTTGCCAATGACGAGTTTATCAAATATAAAGTAGTACAGTAGAACTAAAACTATAGTAGTGTTATTTGAAATGCTTTTTAAAGCACTGAACATCTTTTAAGTTCACAGTTACAACAGGTTAGCTATTCACAGGTGTATTATAGCCAACATATAATATACAGGTGTAATTTATAATACATACAGTAAATTAACTGGAGATCCAGCTATGCCATTTAATAGATTATCGTCAACTTAATTTAGTGTGTGAGCATGTCAAGTATGCACATTAGCATTAAAAACTAAATACCACAGATGGGCTGTCATCTTTTATATATGTATTATATAGCCTGATGAGATATACTGTCATTATTACCTGATGCATAATTGACATATTATTACCATACTTCCTGAGAAGGGGGGATATGTGTGCACCACCTTATCTCAGTGTAATCAGACGGCTAAATGTTTCAGGAACACCAAAGTTTACAGGAAAAAGGCAGCCAAGTTCAAGGACTACAAACTGAAACCTTAACCAAGGCTGAATTATTGGCTGCAAACAAGAGTCCTTGACACTGTTTGTCAGGTAAATGAGCTCACGTGTTTTCCAGACGATCAGGAAATGGTGTGGACAAAGGTCTGACTTAACACGCACTTCTTACAGATTAAACTTTAGTCATGTGTATTTGCATTTCAGGCGTTGGCACACAGTTTCGGCTAGACAAAACAAAAGTGTCTCACCGCAGCTTTCCTGACATCTTAACTGAGCAAGTTTGCAAATCACAGTAAAGTAAACTCTGGTGCCTGACGGTCATCAGTCACGCAGCAGGCGTCTCGCTTCCTTCCTTGCTGACGATGGCCACGTGGAGCAGCGACCTGGCCTTGGTCAGCCAGCATTCCCGGTAAAAGGTGTTGCGGAAGGCCCTCCTGAACTTGTCACCGGACAGAGTGTACAGAGCCAGGTTAAAGAATGTGTTGAGTCCAGCCAGAGGCCTGGAGATGATGTAGGCCGCGTGCACGATGCGCTCCACCATGCACGGCGCCACGTGCTTCCTTCGAGTTTCTACCCGCAACACGCGCAAGATGTGATAGGGCAGGAAGCACACCACGAACACCACCAGGATCAGCACGGTCACGCGTCGCGCTCGCATCCGACATGGACTGGTTGTGGAGGGCCCCTTAGCTAACTGCTTCACTATCCCCATGTAGCACATGGAGACCACCGCAAGCGGGAGTAGAAATCCGAGTGCGGTGAGCACCCAGCCGTACCACCGCATGTCATCCATGGCTATGGTGCTCGCAAAGTCCAAGCAGTAGGTCTTGTTGTCGCGCTCGTCCAAGGATATCATCGTCAACATTGGGGTGATTTCGGCAGCCGTGATGATCCAGACGGCCGAGCACGCCATCACGCCCCAAAACTTCCGCTGCACCTGTGCTGCCAGCCACGGCTTGACCACGACCACGTAGCGGAAAATGGCGAGACACGTCAGGAAGAGGATGCTCCCATACAGGTTGAAATGAAACCCAAAGCGCACAAAGCGGCACATGAAGTCGCCGAGCATCCACGAGTCCCCGTTGCTGTAGTAGTAGACCAGGAAGGGCATGCTGAGGACGTAGAGGAGGTCGGTCAGCGCCAGGTTCACCATGATGATGCTGCTGCTCTTCCAGGGACGCAGCTGCGTCAGGTAAATGCCGATGGAGGTCACGTTGCCCACCAGGCCCACGACGAAGATGACGCTGTAGGACACGGGCAGGTAATAGCGTTTCATCAGGCGATCCACGTCGGTGCAGTTGTGATATTCTCCGTGGTAGAGGATGCTAGCCATGGCTGAGCCCTGCTGAGTGTGAAAAGTAATTAAACTTCAATATCACAGCACATGGACACATTATTTGAAGCCTGGTGGAGAAACATACTGCATGCAATTTAACTTTAACATTCTCCAGGAAGTAGGTGAATGCTAACGTTAGCGAGTGGGTTATCAATTAAAAAAAAAAAAAAAAAAAAGCTTGTATCAATTACAGATTTATTTAATGCTTTTAAAAAAGAAAATTTTTATTGAAAAGTTTTATTGTCACTTAGCAAATCTAATTCCAGTATTTACCCTCCTCAGTGCTCCGTTTTGGTCTCCACCAACCACCAACTATTGCTGGAACCCTAACCTGCCAAATCACCTACAACCAAAAATTAAAGCTGCTGCCATGAAAACAAAACAATGAGCAGTAAAGTGTGTTGAGCCGAGGGTAACTCCTGGGTCAACCGGTTGTTCAAGCTTATCAGTGTGAGTCACTCTTTTTACATAACAATTATCGATTCATTCGGCTTCATCGGATCCAAATCTGCTTAACAATTGGATGCTTTGAGCCAGAGGAAAAAGTCTGTTCCTGCAAATTCCTTTAATTCCCCTATTAATAAGAGCAGTATATGCTGTCGGTTGAGCTAAAAATAAGCTTGGGGCAGATCATCGTTTCCGTTTCCCTGAGCTGTCATATCAATGTCGTCGGCAATTACTGCTCGAGGACGGACGGAGACGAGGGAGCGCGGGATGAACCCAGAGGCGAGCAGACGATGGCAGAACACAAACAATCAGGCGAACTCAGCGGGGAAAGAAGCAAACAAACTCTTCTTCACTCCTCTCAGCAGCCGGGCGTCTGAGAGCCCCTCAGGATGTGACAGCGCCTATAGCATCCCGGCTTTATGGCAGCTCCCTGTAAACGCAGTCAGAGCAATCTGCTCTCATTATGGATGTGATGAGACGCACAAGGTGTCATTTTACTATATTGCTGTACACTAAGACTTCTAAAGTCTTGTACTCATTAAAATGATTATATTTAGAGTTACAAACTATCAAAAGAGCTCATCTCATCTAGTTGAGCGTTCTAATCCCTCGTAAAGTTAGTTTGAAAAAGAGACTTTTTCCACTTACTTATGGTGACAGCGTCCTCATCAGCGCTCACTCCAAGCATTCAGCCGACTCATCTCTCGTTTTCACATCCATTCCTCCGCCACTCCTCCTCCTCCTCCTCCTCCCACTCTCTCCTCATACCTTCCAGTCATCCTCACCCGGAGGGGAACTCCAGCATACCTGAGTCTGAAAGCCCACTTGTTGTGTGCTTCTCCTTCAGCCATGTGCACCAACTTCCTGGTGTCATGCTTGAGCTGATAAAGCTCAAGGGTCGATGTATTTACACAGATCAGGTTTCAGGTGAATACCCCCCCTCCCCTCCCCGAGAGGAAGACGAGGCAGGTCAGGCGACGCGCCGATTGCTTTTCTCGATAAATTAAAACTATCCAGTGTCGCTTTTTGTTTGGAAAAATAAACTCAGGAGTTTTTTTTTCTATCAAGGTCTTTGTTACTCCTTCAAACAGGCGTGTGATTACCTCAGTGTGACACTGCCGAGCTAAATATGGCGCAGACACAGACCTCGATTTCTGATTAAAGTAATCACGCCGTTTAGAAGAATGTAGAAATGAACACTTAAGGAACACTGTCATCTGTGTGAGCTCTGTTTTTTTGTTTTTTTTCCTCCCCAGACCTCATACCTATGATCCGGTTCCACACCATCAAACAATGAAAGTGTGAGAAGCGTGTGAATCAAGACTTAAAAATACCTTTCACTGATATTTCATCAATTATTAACACTAAGGCTGGTGAGCATGTTGTGCAAGATATCAGCGCCGACATGCTTCAGTGATAAACATGTATTCGTCGTGTTTACAACGCCGGGGTTGCAAGCTGCTCCGCGGTCTGGTGGTCAACGACAACAGATCCTTCTGGATCTTTAGCCAAATATCCAGATTTGTCAGCACCTCTGGCCTCGCTGCTGGTTGAGAAACAACAGTACGGTGGAAGCTAATCTACTTCGAAATCCCAAAAGTTAAGAGCTGTGATCTTCCTAAGCTCGTGCTGTTTCTTCCTCCAGGAGCTCCGGGCTCTGCCCCCCCCGGCCGTCTCCCACCAAGCTTTCAACTCTGTCGGTGCTTGTAGCTGAACCGATTGATCAGCCTCTTCCTGCAGCTTCACTTCACTTCACTTCACTTGATGTTTCAGCCACACCAGAGTGCTACAACTTCTCTCAGCGCGTCGAGAGCGCTGGTACATTTTCCCCTTTTGAATATTTCGCCCCGGTAGTTTTACACTTCCTCGCATCAGCACGTGTAACACTTCTTTTGGATCGAGTCTCGGCATCAACCGTCGCGGCTTTCATCCTCAGTCCCACATGGCAGAAACGATACCTCATCATTTGAGTTAGTTGTTTCTTGCTCCTACTTCAGCCCGAGCGTTAACTTCAAGCGTTAATGAACATAATGACATGTCTTCTGTTTCCTTTATAGCTGCAGTGCAAAAGGTGCAAACCATTCAGATTATTGATTTACGTGCAGTGTAAAATCTCCTGTTTCCATTATCGTGGCAGCTTCCCCTGCGCATGTTTGTTGCTTCCACATCCTGAAGTCGGTGGCCCCCGCGGTCATGTTGACACAGACGAGAATGTGTGACGCGTGTTTGAAGATCATTACACCTCACCCACCGTTAACCCAGTTCCACTTCCGTGTTTACCTGAAAGCACAAAGAAGCCACAAATATTCATCTTTGTTCGCTCCCCCTCGGCGGCCCTGCAATCTCTGTAATGTCACTTCTCTGTAGATCACACAAGAAGAATCACAAACGGCAAAAGTGGCAGAAGTTTACAAATGTTTATTTTACAAAAGAAGAGCTAGAAATGATGTAAACAGCTTTTTAAAGATCAATCTAAATTGCGGCTTCTTTTTCTTTCCTTTTTTTTTTTAAGTTTTAGTGCTGTGGGTGATGGTGCAGTCTTTGAAGAGGCAGCGGAACAGAGTGTTTATAGTACAGATAAAAATCGTCTGAGTTCAGAGAAAGAGATTAATGTCAAAGATCAACTCGACACACAGAAAACCGAGTGCAGAGGATGAGACGCCTCAGAGGCAGCTCGCTGAGGCAGGAGGCTGTAGTTGGGGGGGGTTAAGAAAGAAAGAAAGAAAGAAAGAAAGAGAAAGAGAAGGAGAGTGGTTCTGTCTACAGTTTGGGCATCCTGGCAGCGTTGAGGCGCATGGACACACAGGAGGAGCCGGCAGCATAGCGCATCTCCCTCAGCATCCCGCTCCACTGCTTCTTATCATCCTCAAACCTAACGAGACCAAGAGGAGAGTCAGATCCCGGGAAAACAAACCCGACGAGACGCCCCGGCGAGAACCTGTAAATCTCGGGCCCCGTAATTTGAGAGGACTTACTGCCAGACGTCGGTGACCTCTGTGGGAGCCACCTCCTTGCTCTCCGTCTGCACCATGGCGAAGCCGCCCACGGCGTACAGGGCGCCGCCGTTGCTCAACAGGTTGACGGAGCTCCTCTCCTGAGGAAACTCCGTGAAGGGCTCCCACCTGAGGAGACAGAGCATTAGGAGAAGGTCGAACGTATGATGGAGAACTCATTATGTGACTGTTGTACCTCGGAACATGTGTCAAATTAAAGTTCTAGTTAGTGGCCGAGGAAACTGAGACGTATGGAGGCCCAAAGAGTTCAATATCAAACATAGAAATAAAACATTACTAATTAACATGTACAACATATACAGGTAATTTGAAATAACAGATGACTTTTTAGAATTGCATAATGTTGCGTTTCATAGTTAGCTTCTGTTAGCTAGAGCAACAAAGACAAAGTTCTTCCTCTTCAGATGCTGGTGCTGTGAATGAACAGTGTACAGTCTGACTAAACTCTCTTTTTAATAATACAGCTGCACATGCTACCTGTCCAGGTAACTAGCTAGCTAGGTGGATTACTAGCCCACTCATCATGAATCTAAGTGCTAAAGGCAGCAGCCAGCTTGTTAGTTGAGGTCAACGCAGCAGACTTTTTATTCTCAAGTGTTTTTTCAGAGAAAGACGCATCATTTAACCATCAAAATAAAAGAGCATCATGGTATCTGACATGAATTACTGTTGAATGGCAAAAGAAGCTGAGTGCTGTGGTCGGTTGTTTAACACTATTCATCAACTGAAAGGTAAAAAAACACATCGAATCAGAATCGTACTTGTTTGATGTGAAGTCATAGGCTTCACATGAAGCGGTGAGGCCTTCCTCATTGACTCCACCGACCACCACGATCTTGCCGTTGTGCACGATGGCTCCGAACATGGACCTGGGCGTCTTCATGGCCGCCAGCTCCCTCCACTCCGACTGCTTGTGGTTGTATGCGAACATCTTGTTGAGGGCTTTGCTGTGGAAAAACATGCAACTGTTACACAAAGCAGCCTTTTTCTCCCCTACATGAAAAATACGCTAAACGCCAGAAGAAGAAGCTTCACATATGGTTTCCTTCTGTATCTGTTCCCCAAAATTAATAGATTTTTCTGTTGTTTCCATTCTCATTTATCTCTTTTCTTTTTTTTGCGGGTTCGATTTAGTTCTTCAGCTCAGTGAATCCTCTCATTGTTTCGCAGCTTTAATTAATTTCCCGTTGTTAATTGCATCGTGTGTCCTTTTTGAAACCTCCGACGAAGGCTTTCACACTCTCTCTCTCTCTTTTTCAGATTCAGCTCGGGAGGAGCACCTGTTTCCTCGTGATTAGCACAGACGGCTGGAAAAAAAAAACACTCACATGCTTGATAAGCTTATTATTAGATACTAGAACTGAATCTCCATGAGAGTTGTGCAGGTCTGTTTCTCTCCGTTTTACTGTAACGTATCAGACGGCGCAGGACTGTGACGCACCGTGCAGCCCTGCAGTCTGCCAGAATGATAGACCACAGGCAGCTGCAGCCCACAGTGTAAGGTCACACACACACACACACACCCTTATTTACTCACTTGTCATCCGTCTTTCCTCCGATGCTGTAGACCAGCCCTTTGTGGGAGACGACAGCGTGGCCGTGGATCTTCAGAGGGAGCTTTTTGGTCTCGCTCCACTTCATCTTGCTGGAGAATTAACATTGGAAAGTTTCAATTACAGGAATTAATAACGGCTGTTTTGTCCCCCCCGAATTTGCCGCCACTTATTTTGTTCCGTGTGTGATTTCCCATGTGGTGCAGGCCAAAATCAGACTGTGCTTGCGATAGGCGAAAAATAAGTTGCATCCTGACTGTAAATCCAAGAAAAGAACTCCATAATCATTGACGAAACAGCCAGAGGCAATTAAGAAGGTGAGATCGCACCGGAACGAGATTAATTATTCTAAAACACCACATATTTCTTTTATTAATTTCTAAAGGAAGCACCTCCGTTTGCACATAAGGTGAGAGATGGATGAGGAAGCTAAAGAAAGGCGAATAATAGCACTAACTCAGCGTCGTAGCACATCACGGTGTCCAGCGACTCGTTGGTCTGGAGGTCCTTTCCAGCCACGGCGAACAGCAGGTTCTCGCTCTCGCCGATGTTGAAGAGGCACCTGGGAGAAGGCATGGGCGGCATGGCAACCCAGTCGGCCGTGAGCGGATCCAACTGTGAGGGAAAGAAATAGGAGCGCACATTAAAACTCTCAGCATCCATTAGCGGTGTGTTTTTATCTCCCCGCGAAGAACGGTACAGTATGGCTTCCACTTATTGATCACGCTGTAAAATAAGAGGTATTTACAGTCTTGTATGACTTCCTTCAGCGTCTGTGTCGTTTAAGCCTGATGGGCAACATGGGAAACATAACCCATCGATTGATCGCGGAAGGATTGAGAAAAAGCTGCAGTCATTCTTGTGGTTGTAAACCCGAAAAAAAAAAAAAAAAAATCACTTTGAATCTCTGTTCCATCTCTGCTTACTTTGTGGTTTGAGTTTTTGAGTAAGGAACTGAACTGAAGTACGCAAAGAGGATACTTCCTGAGGACGGTTTGCAAGCTAAGCGTAGCCAGTTCAAAGAGAATTTTTGACAAACTACCAACGCTGTCTTTTTAAAAACAGCTGGTTTGTTGGGAAATACGCTTTGTTTTCTTGCTGAGAGTCAGATGAGAAGATTGATACCAGCATCAGGACTGGAGGAGCAGGAGGAAACGGCTAGCGTGGCTCCGTCCAAAGTTAAAACTCCTACTTCCAGCACGACTGAAGGTCACCTAACATGATATATCTTGTTTAATCGTGTTAACATCTCTGTTTAATACATTAAAAGTGTAAAAACGACACACTCATGCTAGCTCTTTCCTCATTAGCCTACTCGTATGTGCTTAGCTAAGCAGTTTTACGGGACATAGAAGAGAAGCATTAAATCCTGACTTGCAGAAAAGATTGACACCAAGAATCCCAAAATCTTCCAGAGATTAGATGTGCAAGACAGAAGATGAGGCTTTAAGACAGACTATACCTAATCAGTTGGACAGTTATGGACATTACTCTGCTAACAGCTGGGCTATCCATCTTTTATGAGAGGTTTCGGATCAAAAATGACATTCATGTCTCAAATACTCTTATCGACTCTCTCATTAGTCCACATTCATATTGCAAGTAACTGAGGACTTGAAATGCTTAAAATGCTCAAATTGCTGCATAGAAATTCACCAGAATGCAGAAAGATATGACCATCGTATCCATCTCCTCATCTAACTCTCGGCAAGAAAGTGAATTAAACTTAAATTCCCTTAATGTCAAAGAATTTCTTTAAATAATTCATTTTTCATGCAGCGTTTTCAAAAGAATCTGGTCATATGAGAGAAAAAAAAAAAAACAGGTTACCAAGTAGACGTAACACTGCAGGGGCACGTCTTTGTTTTCCTCATCCACAAACAATCCTCCGATGATGTACAGCTGGTTCCTCTGTGACACCAGGCTGACGTGGTTGCGTGGCACCTGCTCGGACATGGCTGCCAGGAAGCACTCGTTTTCATTGACGTCATACGCCACCGCCGCCGTATCATTGATCATCAGGATGAAGTCGCGTGTGTACATGCCGTGTCTGCGGTTGTCATTCAGAAAGCCGGGGAACGGGCTCTCCTCCTCTTCGCCTTCCTCTCCAGCCCCCTCCTTCCCCTCCTCCTTCTTGGGTTTCTCTGGAAGTTTCCCCTTGTAGGCATCCCTGACGACCTGGATCGTCTTCTGGAGTTCCGGGTCGGCCTTGATGAGCTCATCGGTCTCGACTTTGTCTTTGAAGTACTTCTCTGGCAGCAGACGGAAGCGGATGCAGTTGAAAGCATCCTTCAGGACCTTGACGCGCTCCTTGTCGTAGCGGACCCAGGCCATGACCGCCTCGAACACCAGCTCCTCCTTCTCCACATTCAGCGTGTCGCCACCGATGACGGCGAACAGTTCGTGGGGCGCCAGCTTGAGGAACTCCTCGTCTTTGTAGAGGAACTCGAAGCGGTCGGCGATGTAGTTGCGCGCTGCCACCGCGAGCCTGGGACAGTTGAGCACCAGGCCCATCCTGAAAATGGCCATGCAGTTGCTCAGGGACAGCTTCTTCTGAAGGTAGTTGACGCAGACGGTAAAGACGGAAGGGATCTGGAATCTGTTCGCCACGGCAATTATATCCTGAACGTTGTCGTCGGTGAGGTCGATCTCGGCCGAGTAGAGGTACTGGACGATCATGTCCAGGATGGAGGGGTTGACATCGTCCAGCACCACCTCCTTGGTGTTCGCCACCTCCTTCCCATCCTCTGTGAAGAAGATCTCCCTGAAGTAAGGGCTGCAGGCGGCCATGATCAGCCGGTGGCAGGGGAAGCTGCGGTCGCCCACCTTCAGGGTGCAGTCCACAAACTTGTTCTCATTCAGCAGCTCCTTCAGCCCGTCCTGGAGCAGGGTGCTTTGGAACAGGCGCAGCTCCTCCTTGATGGCGTTGGGGTCCATGGCGTGTCAGGAGGGGAAACGATGGGCGAACGAGGGGGTCTGTGGAGAGAGGAAGGAGACGGTGGCCACAGGTCCTTTTGGCAGTCGGTCCTGGCTAGAAAAGGCAGGGCAGTGAAAAGGTTCCCAGTGTGAAGACCCTGCAATTTAATCCCACCCCCACTCTAAATATAGCTGCATCTGGCCCCCTGCCTGCTTCAGCTCCCGTGGAATCTGACTGGGCCGAATCACAGCGCAGCACAGGCCTCGGCTCGAGCAGCTGCTGTCACAGACTGAAAGAAGCAACTGGCTGCTCGGGCTGGGGGATCTGCCACCATGATTCAGCTCCCAAAGTGTCATGTGGCCGACTAACAGCGGAGACAATGCTGTCAAAGCCCTCGAATTAGCTCGCCTCAGGTCGCACGTACGACTGGAGGGATATTTAGAGCAGCCGCTGTCACACATTAAAAATATTTTCTCTCGACTATTGAAGAGTCACCCCCGCCTTTCACCTTAACTTTACGGATTTAGCGTTTGACTCAGTGAGAGAATGTAGCAAAGGAAACGACCCCTTTCTTCTGCTTTATACTTCCACTCCACTACTTTCCACCTGATGCATCAGAGTCGGACCCAATAATCGACCAGGTTGATGATCAATCAACCTTCAGCATACAGTATACATGCATACAAACATGTCAGTGTATGTAGAATTTCACTTTTCAGTGTACTTTTGATACTCAAGTACATTTAATATCTTTTACGGAAATACAATTAATGTGGGTGACTTTCACTTTTACCAAAGTAATATTCAATTACAATGTCTTTACTTTTACTCAACTATGGGTACAATTTGTTCAACACAGATAACACTTACGAGTGTGTACTTTCTAATTCAGATACAGTGACGAAGCAAACAAGACAGCATCTATAATTATAATCATAGACAATATAATTAGAGTCACTATTATAGATACAAGGGCTGCAACAAATTCTTATTTCCATGATCAAGGTCTCTGATTATTTTTCTTCAATAAAAAGTCCAATTATAAAATCAGTAATAAGAGAAAAATACATATTTCTAAACGTAACTGTCATATGTGGCAGAAAAAGCAGCAATACTCATATTTTTAGGAAACACTGGGTATTTTACATTGAGAAATGAGTCTGTCGACTGTGTTTCAGCTCTAGATCTGACTAAAGTATCTAAAGTCCTGTTAACTCCTTTTATTGCTTTTATTTATATGTTATTTGTAAGTATTTCTCATTTCTGTTGATCGTGTTTTGGCTCTAAATTCTACTAAACTCCATTAAAAAAAACAAAAAGATTTATCTAAAACAGTGACATCAAGTACTTTTATTATGTGTACACTTTTCATCTAATTCTATTAAGTAGGTTTAAGTTCATTTAAAGGGTTTGATTGAATGCAAAGTTTAGAACAAAAAGCCAATATAACCAATTTGTCCCCTTAACATTATCGTATATACAATAATTTGATAAACACACAAGGTTAACGTCGAATTCTGATTTTATTTACTTATAATTTACAGACTCATGTAATAAAAGCTAACCCTAACCCTACATGCAATTAAAATAATTAAAGTCACTGTTTGAAGCATTGTTTTGTTTTTGAGTGTACAGAGAGAATCCACAAATGTTAGTTTTTAAGGTTTAATCTCCTTTTTTGCTTTAATTTCTATAACTGTACTAATTCTAACTGTCTTGTAGCTCATCTGTTTATTCTTACTTTTCCCTAATGCAACGACTCCTAACCTCAATTCAGAATCTCATCTCATCACAGTGTGTCAGTATTTAAGTGAGTTTGAAGGACACAAAAATAAGTGCTAAAAATGGCCCAGACAGGTTTTGGGTGCAGCAGCTGTGTGCAGAGAACAGGTGAGAGCCACACACACACAATCTGCTCCGTCAACCAGTCAGCATGGTTCTCTTTTCCCCCCGTGGGGTGTATTATTGTCCAGCTGTTTAGTTGTGTGTTTGTCAGTGTGTTGGAGTGTGTTGCTCTGCTGCTCAACTTTTTTTCTTGAAACAAAAACACACAAATAGTGAGAGAACAATCACTCGCTGTGTTTCCGACAAGATAAACGGTGCCAATTTTGCTCACAGCCGCACATTTTTAGTACAAAACGTTAACAGCGGCGATTAAAAAGAAGGCCGCTGCCGATGTGTCGGGATCAATAACAGGCCGGCATTGTTAAGTCTCACTTCTGTGGCCTGATAAAGTGAAAGGAGCGTGTGGAGAGCTTGGTAACATTTCTCCCGTGGGCAGCACTAAAGATAGATCAGACTACGCCACTTGTCGAGGAGTGTCTAACATGTAATTCAAGCAGAAGGGGGAGAGCAGATTCTGCGCAAGAAAGCTCTGCTGCTTCCCTCAAGCCACGGTAGGTGAAGAAAGAAAAGTCTCTAAAACATGTTCTGCAAATATGGGCTCAGTTTTGCAGCGTATAAAGGAGGTGTGGAAAAATGACTGGGGTTGACATGATTCAAGCGAGACCGTCCTCAGTCATTTCTTTCAACACTCCCTGTGACTACAGAAAAACTGCAACACCTTCCAATCCAATATCCCAAAATAACATTACATTAATAAAAGTATTGAGTCGGTACTGCTCCTTTAACCTCTCATGATTCAAAAGGCAAACCAGACTGACAGAATTTTAGATGACACAGAAACTGCTGAACCAAGTAGCCATCTTGTTTTTTCGAGCCATGTTTTGATGAATATTGACTGTTTCTGAGAAGCCGAGGTAGCAGCGCCTTAAAGCATACACAGTTTTATTGTCTGTGTCACTCAACACGAGACCATTATTTACAAAATGGACATCATGCTTTCATGAAGAAGATTTAGAGAACTAGAGATTGAGAACATTAACTCATTTTGAAGTTTGGTCATTTTCTCATAAGCTCACATCCAGTCAGACATCTTTCTGAAACCAGTGGGGTTTTATTCAATTAAGCACTTCTGCATTGGCTTCACCTTTCAAACTTGGATGCTCCGACCATATTTTATGCAGTCAAAGGTCATAACATTTGATACTTGATCAAACGTTTAATTTTATCCATCTGTTATTATTACATTTTGGTGTTTTGTTACAGTTTGGCTAACATGCTAGCTTGTGGAGGGAGTCAATCCATGTTTAGCTTCCCAAAACTGACATATTGGTTTGAATTATTTGATGCAGGAAAATAAAGCCTTGATACATCTTTTTTAATGAAAATTATGTTGTCTATTTTATATGATAATAAATCTCAAAAGAAAAGACCATCTTCCCTAAACTCAGGGTCTAAAATTACACCCGCGAATTGCCAAGTTGCAAATCCCGTATTTTCTATTGATAGTTGTCTCTTTATAGTGATGCTAAAGATACATTTGCATCCTAAAAACATATCACTAATAATTTTTTGTCAAATACTACATGAAGTAATTTTATGACCAGTAACAAAAGTACTTCTTGTAGATTTTCGTCGTTTGCAGGATGACCCTGCTTCAGCCTCATTAAAAATAACTTTTATCTAATTTTTCACGCAAATCATTTCCATACAATCCCTCACCATGAATTTTGAAGCCTCTGCAGGTCCTGTGTTAGTTTAGATCACATTTATTAAAAATGTTTGACATCAAACGTTGACCACGTAATAAACAGTACAGTATGGATCTACACAGTCGGCACAGCTGGGTAACATAGTGACATCAGCTCACACAGTATCTTGTTGTGTACACTGACATCAGCTTGTGTTACCCAGTAGAGGGCAGTGTGTGTTTACGTGTGTCTGTCCATCAGTGTCATGTTGGGGGATTATTGCT
Organism: Acanthopagrus latus; assembly: GCF_904848185.1. Taxonomy (NCBI): domain Eukaryota; kingdom Metazoa; phylum Chordata; class Actinopteri; order Spariformes; family Sparidae; genus Acanthopagrus; species Acanthopagrus latus. The sequence goes on from NC_051062.1 coordinate 7,983,604, forward strand.
TGAAACGAACAGAGACAGTTAGTGGCGAAAGAGACACAATGTAAACACAAAACATTTTCATTCTGAAAAAAAACAAAAAACAACAAAACAAAAAACACATTCAAATGCATAAAATTATTCCATGAAGTTACAGAGCATCAGTCAGTTTTATATCAAAACAACACAAACTATTCTAATATTTGATCGATATAGGTGAGGAGAGGCTTCATTTCTGCTGCGTGTTATTGGCTCCTGTGATTATGCACTAATACACCCTACAGTGGAGAAATGAATAGCCGCGCTGTGTCTTTACGCCGTATTGATTGATTGTGGCGCTTAACGATTTTGACATTGACAAGGCACCGGAGTTATTATTGGTCATGTCGAGTGAACAGTCCATTTTTTCACAAGCTTTGCAGCGCTCACAGGCTGAGCGTGAAAAATATTTTTTTTTTTTTTTTTTTTAAAAAGCAATCATTTCTCTCTCGTATGTGTGGGAATCATCAGGGGACTGGACACACACGGAGAGAGTGCTCATGTGTATTTCCTGAGTAAATGGAGTTAGATGCTGATATAAAAAAACAAACAACAGCAATAACGGAGGTATCTGTCAAAGCTACAGCTCTCACTCGCTGTGATTAGAGGATCGTGATTTTACAATAAGTGCTACAGGAGGGGGCACGGAGACAGGAACGGGAATGTAAAGGTGATAAAGAGCATCGGTGCACATGTGTATATGCCTGATGGACTTTACTGTGAGAAATGGCCGGTATTAGCTGCCCCTCCTTGAAGTATCTACAGCAGATGTATGGCAGATGCATTCACTCAGCCCCCTGGAAAGTAAAAGCACATGAGAACGTCAATACTCATACAACATTTGGAAGCAATAAAATTGTAACCGCGTCATTTCTTTAGAGGAAATGGCAGAAAGAAATATAAGAAAACGACAGATTTGCCGTTTGACAGATTAGGTGTGAATGACATGAACGGCATTAATGTGGATGATTCATGAGTGTACCTGTTGATCTGCTGATCACGCACGTCCTCTTGCACTCTTCTTCTGTGTCGAAGCGGTTCTTGTTTCCGTTGCAGCCTCCGTACCAGAACTGGGCGCAGGCGTTGGCCTGCTTGTCGTAGTACCAGCGGATGTTGTAGTCCCGACACGAGCCCTGGTCCAGAACCAAGCCGCAACGAGGGTCCAGAGGAACCGTCTCTGCAGGAAAATATGTCACACGATGGAAAAAATTAAGGTCAGATTCACAAAAAAAACGCTTCACTGTCTTGCTCCCTTTGATGACCTGGCCCCCTAATCCCACCTCAAAGTCCTCTGCTCCGTTCTGAGGCAACATCTGTTCTTCACAGGAAGTAGCAGATTCTATAAAACCATCCACACTGCGTCAAAAATAATTGCTGTCCCTGTTCCTCACCTGCGTGACCTCATTACTGAGCCTGCCAATCACAAAGCACTTAACATAACCCCAGAGCCAGGCTGTCACTGTTCCACCCTCCTAAACTGGAGTCAGTGCAGATACAGGGAATGCTTTTTGGAGAGAGGCGACGTTCAAATAAGAGAGTTTTTCTGTTACTTAAAAGACATGATTGTGATTGTAAATGAATGAATAAAAAATAAATCAAAAATCTATACGTCAGTGATTAACAGTCTTCCTAACTGCCTTGACGCAAGATGGCTAATGTTGGCAATGTTAACGTTTGCTTTATTAAGCAACATTAATAGCTAGGGTTAGCAATATCAACATTCGCTAGTGTTGGCAACATTAACCTTTGTTGGTGTTCGCAAAATTTACGTTTGCCAGCAGCAGTTAACAGCAGCGGTGTTGGGGTGTGAATGCCACATACATTTCGTGGCTGACTGTTATCAAGGAAAGGGAAAGTATAGGTGTAAACACCACTAGTACAGGAGCTTTGGACCGGAACAGGCCGAGGCTAGCTGCTTGGAATGCTAACCTAAGCAGATGTCTCTGCACTACAATACATAGACGTCATAATGACTACATTGTTATTTCTTCACATTCTAGTTTTCTTATGTTACAATTACGACTGACATATTGCATCTTCCATCATTAAAAAATAGTTAACGACAGTGTTCTGACAAATAAGAGCAACTACTGTTTCAACTCTATAATAATCAAGCCTTCTTTGACAATAGCCACAACAGTTCTTTTTCACAACTCTGTGGGCGCCCTCGTAAACACTGCAATAAAACACAAACACGGATACTTTATTTTAATGGAACCTGGAGGTGTGACTCATCTCATTTCTGTAGCCTGAGGAGCGTCTGTGTCATTTACAGGAAACGACTTCACTTGTTGTTCATTTTCCTCTGTTGATGGTGTTTCTCTGTAATTACTATCACTCTGTTTGTTGTGGATGAGTGCACTGTTTTGTGAATGGATATATGGCGCTGTCTTGTCTCTGCATGCACCGGCTAGTAAAGATAATTGAGAACAAAACTCGAATATTAAAAGTATAAGAAAAGACTAGACTGTGTGTACCTTTGGGAAGAGTTGGCTTCGGTGCAGGCACATGCTGTATAGTTACACCTGAGGTGGATATGGTTCTATTTGCAGAAGAAGATGATGAAGACGAGGAGGAGGAGCCCTCTCTGGAAGGAGAGACAGGCTTGACGTCCGGGTTGTGGCGGACGTATGTGTCCCCGCGCTCGGTCGACCAGCTTGTTGTGTCGGTGCTCCCCTGATGTCCTCCTCCGCCCTGATGGGGAAGAACCAGCAGATCACATTAAAACACTTTAATGTTATATAATTATATGACGTGTGTGAATTTGCACTTGTATGCTCCATACGTGTGCTGTGCTGGATCCCTTGCTGCCATGCAGGGTGGTCACTACCCGACCTCCATCGCTGCGGGTGCTGCTGTCAGTGTTGGTGCCAGTCTCAGTCACAGGACGGTACCCGTAGCCACCGGTGGCATAGTTCCCATTGTTGCCATTCCTGTAGCCGTTGTTGCCATTGTACCCGTTGTTTCCATAGCCGTTGTAGCCGTTCGTCACTCTGTTGTAAATCAGGGCTCCGTTCTCGTCTTCACAGAACTGGCTGACCAACTTGGATTCCAGAGCTGAGAAAGACACAGAGGAGAGAAGTCAGAGCCAGGAAGACGGGATGTGTCTCCTGAGCACTCACTTTGCATGTTTAGCCATGCAGTATTTAGGGATGGCAATGTGTTCTCTGGCAGTCGCCATGCATAACTGGTGCTGGTATTGTCTCGATAATGCTTCATGCATGCATAAAAACAGGAAAATGAGCTTCTCTCTGATGTCAGTGGTGGCACTGGGTTTAGAAAAAGTAGCAGTATTAGACTTTTGAGGCCAACTCTTTTATTTATAAAATAAAGAAATCCAGTGATAAATTATTTTTGTATATCTCCGTTCAAAGAAATAAACGTACTAATTTGAAACTTAAGTGTCTCTAACCTGGCAGAGTGTTGAAGTCATCGATGAGGAACATGTGTTCAGAGTCTGGGTCAGAGGCGATCAGATTCAGCTCCCTCATGAACTCGGCCTGCGTCGGGTCGGACGTGTTGACGATACCCAGAGCAAACATCTCGATGTTGGCAGCGTGTGCTTCTCGTACCGCTATATCCAGCTTCACCGGCTCCCTCTTGTCCGTCTGTCCGTCGGTGATCACGATGGCCACCTTGCTGACTCCTATACGGGAGCTGTAGAAGGCTTCCTGCGTCGCTTTACGGATGGCTGTGCCTGTGTAGGTGCCCTCCCCCATGTACGGGATGTTCCTGATGGCCTGCTTGATGTCCTGTTTGGTGACGTAGCGGGCCAGGTTGAACACCAGCTTCACCTCCAGGCTGTACAGCACCAGGCCGATCCTGGTGGCGTTGCGGCCCACCGTGACTCGGTCCACTAGGGCGTTCACAAAGTCCTTGATGATCTCAAAGTTCTCAGGGCCGACGCTCTCGGAGCTGTCGATGACAAACACCAGCTCCATCGGCCTCTCCTTACACTTGATCCCACATCCTGGAATCACATCACATCAATGCATGAGATCATGGCTGAAATGTCAGTTTGACGAGTATCACCCTGCGGAATCTGATCTAATGATTAACAGATAAGACGAGACCCGGGAACCTGATCTTCTCTTATAACATTGAGTCAATACTGAGAAGTGGAATGAATATTGCAAAGATCGCAGGATGCTTTACCACAGATCTCTTTGATCAGTCGGATGATGTCCTCTCTCTGAAATAAATACGGCAACAGAGTGTGAGCATTTAAATAAAGATGAGCAGAGGCTCAGTGCTGGAACAAGTATTCAGATTATTTAGGTTAGAAAAGGCAGCAGTGTGTTACCAGCAAGAAGGTACTCAGGCATGTTTTTAGATTAATATTACTGCTGTATGAATGTGAATGTTTCATTTTACTGCTGTAAAGAGAAAAGACTCACAGTGAGGCCCGCTTCTCCTTTGACACCAGGTCGACCCTAAGATAAGCACACACACACACACACACACACACACACAAAAGAAAATGTTAAATTATTCTGGCAGTGGCTGACTTTCTCCACCATTTACATTCCACTTCCAGACAAATCTTTGCTGAATTAGAGCCAAGAAAGGTTCAAACCCTGTGTCATGTTCGGTTCACAATAAATGGAGGTTCAGATAAAAGCATCATTAGCGTCACTCACAGGTGTCCCGGAGATTCCAGGGTCTCCCAGCTCTCCTTTGATTCCCTTCAGCCCTCTCTCCCCTGCCAATCCACGGTCACCCTGCCACGCATTGTGTGGAACAACATTGACAGTGATTAGAACATGATACATACTGACACACACACTTCCAAAAGTCCCTCTCAAACTCACCTTAGCTCCAGGGAAGCCTTCCCCAGGTGGCCCCCTCGGCCCGGTCACACCCTGCGACCCCTGTTCTCCCTGAATCAAACACATTGATAAACTTATAGCACGTTCAGGGCAGTTAAACACCTCTGAGACAGAGTTTACAGATCCATGAAGCACAATAAATCACAACCTACCTTTGGTCCCTGAACTCCAAGTCCTGGAGGCCCTATTGGCCCTGAAGGGCCCGGCCGCCCTGCGTTGCCCTGCAGTACAGAGGACACAGAACAGTAAGAACCACATTTATTTCATTTTTAACACCAGTGACCCTCCAACAAACACAACTCCTAACAAAGTTCTGTCCTCTGGGTGTGTCCAGAGTCACTTTAAAGTTATTAAGACGGAAGTACAGTCTTTTTGTGAAATGTCTGGATGTAGAATCATAATATATGACAAACATATTACGGTTTTAATTGGAACTGCCACGTATCACACATGTTCCTTGATGTCATTTATCTAGGAGGGTAAAGATTGCCTCTGCCTAATAACACTGAGTCATGAGTATCTGTCGTCATCGGTTGCTCAGCACATAGAAGGGATGAAATCTGCCAACATTATCTGCCTCCCAATTTTCCTCCCATTTGTCGGCTTTGGTCGAGACATCATTTAAATCTTGCCTACTGCCGCGTGACAGCGGCGGCGCTCGGACCCGGTGGAAGCGCTGATCTGGAGCCTGCGGGGAATTTTGGATGTGATATCTCAGGACATGTGGGTGGCTGGGTGTTGCTTCGGCGAGGCCTGTTAGGCCAAGTGCTTCTCATCAGACACATATGTCTGCGGAGATTCACACTCTGCACCGATGTGTCAGAGCGCTGCGGGGAGAATCATGATAAATACCCTGAACAAATGAACTGGCAGCCTTTGGATATACGGCCCCCGTGGTGGGCATGTTAGCACACAAGACGAAGCGCTCGTTTTCTTTTTTTTTCAATCTGGAACTGTCTGACTGCACTAAAGACTCAATCACCACCATCTGGTTGTATGTCAAATAAAATTACACAAGGCTTCCTGCATTAGTAAACACATAACAGTCTTGTCCTTGACGTGTTTGCAGAAAGAGAAACAATGCTTTTAGAGTTATAAGTCATTTGAGTCCAAAGGCTTGTAAAAATCTGTAAAAGGTGAAAGTTGGGCTGTACCGGAGGTCCTTGGAGGCCTTCGCCCGGAGGTCCTGGTAATCCAGGCAGCCCTCGGAAACCAATGTCCCCCTGCAAAACGCCAGGAAGATACATGAACACTTACAACACAGCGGTTCGCAATCCATCAAATAAATGAAGTAAAAGCTTGTTTCCTGTAATTAGTTCCCTCAAACAAACGAGCACTGGGGAGATACTTTCACTTATCATCCATGCAGATTCAAACGTAGCTCTGAAATTGATTTTACAGTATCTGACGACTGCTTTGGCTTTTCACGACGGCGCATAATGTTCGGCTCCCAATTCTGGCCTCACAACACACACAAGGAAACCACCTGTATCACACTGCTGTAGTGTATCGCCTAGGTTCACAACATTGTGTATGTTTATTTACATTTTTTTTGTCTTTCTAAACCTAAAACCAAAACACAGTCAGCAGTGGTCACTTCTCTCAGATGATACAAGCAGCAACAAGGGAAAAATTTACGTCACACGTTTAAAAGGTGCAACATGTAAGAAATGAACTTGTTTCTGTCGGGTTTGAAGGAAGTGTGTTTTAATCTTAAATGTATTTACTGATTAGACTAAAAATAACTACAAGGGCCTGTGAAACATCGAGAACTTGAGGCCTGAGCTATATTCTGAGGATTAAGTGGCGCAAAGTGGTATTACGAGACATGATAGCTGATGCTAGCTGATTAGCATGCTAACTACAATAAACAGACATCTTGGGAATAATGTCCAAACTGTTATTACTTCATTATGTTGATAATCTGTTCTAACAGATCCCAGTTCTCACCTTTGGTCCATGGATGCCGACTCCCTCAATGCCAGGTTCTCCTGGAAGTCCAGGCAGACCAGGCGGGCCCTAAACACCACATGAAGACATGAAGGAAGAATGAAGGAAGAATTACACTTTTTCATTCTTGGAGAAGACAAAATGAGCTTTTAGATGGCATTGTGCTTGCTGTATCCAGTCTTTATGCTAAGCTAAACTAGCCATCTGGTTACAGCATATTCATATTTAGCATACAGACATGATCTTGTCATCCAACTCTCACCAAAGCAGATTGCCCAAAATCTCTTCCTCAGTGACCACATTTACCTCTCCTTAACTGTTCATCCGAATTTATCCCAGATTCCCTCCACTGTCTCTCCCTCGCTACAGTCTTAATAAAAAAAACATATATAAGGGTCAACTACTGTAACCTTCTGTAATAAACGTCTCAGTGATGGATGTACGGCTAGAGTGACGTGTAGAATACAGAAGACGAAAGACAGATGACTACGTGTGATGTGTAGATGGATGTATGAAGCTACAGATTTATGAGTGGACAGGCGTTTCAATCAGTTCCTCACCGTGGGGCCGGGATAGCCGTCTCCTTTGGGACCGAATGGACCTGCGGGGCCCGAATCTCCACGGTCCCCCTACAAACCGACAAATAGGTACAAGTCAGTAATTCATTCATGCAAAAGATACAACGTGATTTACAGAGGGGACGTTCAAAGGAGGCTGGAGCGGAATGTGGATATAAATGGACGCATGTGCTTTGCATGCTTCTGTATAGCAAGTATTGTGCAATACATTAAATCAAGGGAAGAATCGGCTATAAAACATGCTGCTGTTGCATTTTTATGAACTGGGATTTTGGAGCAGGAACAGGACGACAGGATGTACGCAGCTTTGTTGCAATTCTTTTTCTTTCTCTTGTTGCTGGATGTTTGGAAATAATCTGCCTCTCGTTATATTCATTATACGTTCAGCTGTGTGTCACTGGGCAGACCTGAGTTAGACAAAAGTTAAAGGATCCAGTGTGTGGGATTTATGAAGAGAAATGGGATGGAAAATAATGACGTGAAGCTATTGGTGTGATTTCACAGACTTCCATCGCTATGGAAGCCCAGAACTAACAAAGCAAACACTGAAGGGCCTTTGTGTTTGTTGCCACTGGGTGAGGGAGGGTGAAGGACTCCGCAATCTGCAGACGCCACTAAATTCTTACACAGTGGACCATTAAATACAATGTTGCCTCTGAGAATGGAGGTTTATACTGAGTGTTACCTTTGGACCAGGAAGTCCGTAGCCTGTCTCCCCGATCGGACCAGGAGGACCACTTGGGCCAATATCACCCTAGAACACATAAATATACATGTATATTCATTACCTTTGATAAATTGTTACAGACCTGGGATTGTATTCACGACAGTGTTGTTGTACTCAGAAAACTGTGGGCGGCGCCAGATCGCATAAAATGTCAGTTTCTAAATAATGTTGCTTTAAATATCACTCTGTCAAGTGAAAATGATCACAAATGCCAAGAGATAGTGATGCTTGATTCTCTACCATTTCATGACACAATTATGCTTCTCTTGAAATTACATCATGGTGATAATGTGAAGTAGTAAGGAGGGGTTACCTTGGGCCCTGCGACGAAACGGCCAGGTGGACCAGGCAGACCCAGTCTGCCTTGTGACCCGGGCTCTCCCTGATGAAGAGAAACACAAGCAAATCAAAATTAGCAACTTTTGAATTACCTTCCTAAGTTTCATGAAGACTACAGACAGAGTCTCATGGCTTGATTTCTCCTCACCTTTGGTCCTGAGGGCCCAGCAATACCAGGTGGACCAGTCAAGCCCCTTATTCCTCTTTGGCCTTGGTCACCCTAAAAGATCACATTAGTTACTAATCTGGTAGCTGAGACTTGACATATTATGTAAAGGTCAGCATTTGCTAAAGTTGAGCAGGACATGCAACCTTACCTTTTCACCCTGGGTGCCAATTCCAGGTGCCCCCTCAAGCCCCCTGAGACCGACAGCTCCTGGCTCACCCTAAAGAAGATGAGAAGGTTTTATGTATTTGTCAGCTTGATACTGGAGCAGACAGACACATGCAGATACAGCAAGGGGTCAGTAAAACTACCTTCTGTCCAGGGGCTCCATCTTCCCCCGGCAGGCCCGGCAAACCGGACATCCCTGTTGATCCTGGCTCTCCCTGACGACACATGTATAGATCTGTGTCAGTTTACGGCTTAGAAAGCGTAAGCCCTGGAAAAATATAGTTGGTTGACTCACCTTAGCTCCAGTGTCTCCAGCCCCTCTTTCTCCTGGGGCGCCAACTTCTCCTGGCAAACCTTGATCCCCCTGTGTGAAACAACATGACAATATCATCTTTAGTTTCGGAACTTCTTCTCATTCACCATACTCTGCAGGGGTGTCGCTTTATATCTGAGATCCAGACACGATGTTCACATGGGATTTTTGTGTAAACTAAAACTGTGGGTCTTGATGATATTGGCCTGATCATCATGTTTGTACCAACCTTAGGTCCAGGCAGGCCCTCTCCTGGTGGCCCCCTGCCCCCTGTTGGCCCCCTTGGTCCTTCCACGCCCTGCAAGGATAAACAGATGCAGTCATAAAAACAGAAACCATCTATTTAAAATTAAAGGTGAAATATACAAGAATTGAATTGTGAAAAACAGCTCTGACGGTTCAGTTATGATGTCTACGCTTTAGACCTTTACCACTGATTAAAAATAAGATGGCTGAGGGACAGTTACAAAATTATTAGGTGGACGTCAAATACCCTCAAATCTTTTCAATGATTAGTCAAGGAAGTTATTGTCTTATAATAAACAGCACACTGAGATATAATACATTCTTTCTTCAGAAACAGGTACTTGCATTACCCACAATGCAACTCAACTGTGGATATTTTGGCCACCGATCTGGGTATGTTATGCCAGTAGGGGTTAATGTAACCTGGAGTTATTAGCCTCTAGCGAGCCTCTAGATGAGGAGCGTTCAGCAGAGATCCACACCCCGAGATCTTTTATCATGTCAAACTTGTAGCCTTTGGCACTAACTGATGCCGATTCCAGCAACATCACTTGAGGCAACACATCAGACTTTACAAATCCAGAGTTGTGCATCGTAGCGGGTTTGTTCTACTTCTTGTGTCAGCGAGGTGAAATGTAAGCGGACTTCAGAGTTTTGCTTCTACATGTCACCTTGTGCTTTAAACAAAATCAGCTGTGCCTCAGCAGTGTGAGAGGCACACACACCTGTTTCCCTCTCCTCCACACACCAGTGAGCACTGGGCAGTGGAAAGCAGTATTTTGACAGTAATTAACTTGTGTTTTGATATCAGGGAAGTGATCTTTGGCTCAGCTGTCGACAGGAAACAGTTTCCTCTGAGTCTCCAGTGGCGACTCCAAAACACGAACCGTTATGCAACTTCTGCATAGTGTTGGTTTAGTTACGACGGACAATCAGTCGGAGTGGAGTCATCGAGGGGCTGCTGAATTTATTCTTTGTACTTCTCCATAACTTTATTTCTGTGATTTGGAATCCAGGAATAAGGCACCCAGTTCATTCATTCAATAGCAGCTATATTTACAGTTTTTGGTCATAAAGTTTTGGAGATATGAACATTTTGACCTGGTGATGGCATCAGATGTGCAGTTCCTTAGAAAGATGCATGCAACACTGTAATTTAATGGCAGATTTAAACACAGTGGGAGTCATTTCAACTTGCCTTCTCGCCTTGTATACCCTGTCCTGGGAGGCCAAGCGGCCCTGGAAGACCCGGAGGGCCAAAATCCCCCTACAGGTACAGATTAGAATGGAGGTTAATGATTACAACTGTATGCAAATGTTGATAATGTGACAGTGGATTTCTTGATTTACTGCCATGTGGAAAGCACCCAGCTGTTTAAGATTCCTTGCCAAGGTCCTTTGCATTTCCTTTCGGCTCAGTAATGGATACATACCGGCAATTATATTGCAGGGGTAAACTGCAGTAAAATCTTTATGTACATAGAACTTGATGACATTTGCTTTTTATTATTTAACGTCTCTTCGACCGTCACATGCAAAATGAACATCATAAATGTATGATGTGAATGCAAAGAACAAGCCTGCGGGCGCTAGTTTGTCATTACCACGCGAAAACATTGCAATTATCTGTGATGAACTTCACCACAAGGCAACAGTAAAGCTGTCAGCGCTATCTGCGGCAGGAACTCCCATGTTAAAATCTTTACGTTTTTTCCGGAGCCGTGTTTTCTCTGGAGAAACATTCATTCCTAAATGTTAACGTCAATTTCCAGTGACATAAGATTAAATATGCAACTTAAATACACATTTTAAATCAACTCCAAGCCTCCTAGTCATGTCTTACCAACGTCTGTGAGCTATGAGACGGCCAGATGGCTGCAAAAAATGTGCAAACACATCCTGAAAGGTTGAGAGAATACATTTATATAATTGTATGACTGTGCCAGTGCAGAGCGAGCTTTTTTTTTTTCCCACGTTCATCAGCCCAAAACTGTGAAGCTGCACTCCTCCCACACCATCCAGGCTTTAACCTTGATTCATCACCTGTAGACTGCGACCTCCTATGTAACACCATGCCGAACGCATTCAGCGGTTGCTCTGCCAACTCTTGGCCTCCTTAGCAACAGGACTCAGGGCTTTATCTCCGCGCCTGTGTGGAAGGCATTTCAGCCAGGGCATCTTATTTACAACCTCGGCGCTCTCTGACTCTACCTTGTCTCCTTTGATTCCAGCGCCCGGCTGTCCTCTGGGTCCCCGTGGCCCCTCCAAACCTCGCTCGCCCTGTGGAGACAGACGGAGGAGTTATTGCATCTTTTGCTTCTTGAAACATATGCTGCTGTACAACAAAAACAGTGACAAAGTAAGAGCATATGTAGGATAATGCAGAAAGAGATATTCGTTCACACAGACTTTCTCACATAATCTGATACCCACATGAATCACCCGGGACAAATTGCTTCACGACAGACTATTGAAGCCAAATGTGGGATTTCTCACTGAGGCTTCAGCCAAAAACATTCCTTTTAATTCCTGTTTATGTTGATGTCTACATGTGATGCTCGTGCTGAAGCTGACGGACAGCGCTCTTTACAGACGGTCTCCAGACGGAGACGTTTTACTGTGAGGTGGTTTTGGCACCGAGCATGAGTAAATTGTTTCTACACATTGTTACCACAGAAACCAACATGGCGCCCCTTCAAAGTCATTTCACATCAGACTGTAAAAAGACCTCTCTGCCCCTTAAATGTTTTTTTTCCTGTTGGATGTTTGACATTTACAGTGTAAACTGATGTAAAGTATCCAAAGAATCTGTGATTAGAGGGCTGTTTGAAGCGGGGACGCTTCTCTGTCACTCCCAGAAATATGAATCTGTGTGGGTGATTTGTGACATTGTTAATGACGCAGGCCGGTCCAGTGTGCCTGCTTCATATATCCAAACACATGCTAATTGTTTAACAGCTTTGCGGAAATTTATGACCTCCATAGTATTTAATAGAAACAGGATGAAGAGCCTGCAGCCAAGCTAAGTCAGCTAGATGCTAATTGCAGCTTGCTAATGTGATCAGCAGCTTCCCAACATGCTGATGTTTACTGGATATCATGTTTATCATGTTCAATGTGCTGCATGAGCATTTTCATTGAGGTTGCTCATGTTTTTGGTAAACTGATGAAATCTGTTCGCGACTAATGAATGTTAATGCGAGCGTTGTTAACTACAGTGAAAGTTAACAACACTTCTGCACCGTTTTATGGAATCTGGCCGTAAATAGAAGAGAGTAATGTTTCATTAATTAAAAGGCGCAGATGCTCGGGGTTTATTGCGATTCGTTAAAAATCCTATGGCGGGAGATACTGTGAGTCCTGACGAAGCCTCTCAGTCAGAAACACAGACTTGTCCCGAGGCATTATGGGATCGCCTGTGTGCAGCTAACAACAGCAAGTGTTTTCAATAATCACAGAAGACATTCAGTGACGGCTGACCCAACACCGGTCCACATAGCTCATATTGATCTGTGTGAACTGTCCTTTGAGCGTGCTAATGCAAAGCTCAACATAACACAACACAAAGTACAGCTGTACAAACTGAAGTACTAGATGAAATATGTTGACCTGATGATGACACTTAAATAAAGTCATTCAGAGCCAATCCAAAAGCAAACCATCGTTGTCACACTAACAATTTAAAATCACATATGCAAACCTCACGGTGGTGCTAGAGGAGCAGTGAGAGGATCACAGACGTCATGAGGATTAACAGCATTATTTCTACGAATTGTGAAGTTGTAGCACTTCTTGTCAGGTTAACAGCTCTGTTCAGAGCAGATGCCACACTCCCTGTGTTACAGTGAGCTCAGCTTACTGTTCCAGATAACATGATGTTTCACTGCCTGTTTGGGATGATGGGGCTGTTTTCCAGCTAGCTCAGTAAAAGGTTTTATAAGACAGTCGCAGCACGCTTCCAAAACTACATTCAGACTGAAACGCACGTGTTGAGACAGAGCTCAGCTTCTAGCAACAGTGTGTTTGACTGTTTTACTTCAAAAGTCGGTGTGGTTTGCACGATGGTAGCTCCTCTTTGTATATAACTGGACCAATAGGCCCCAAAGCCTGGGGCATCTCTGTGAAACAGTAGGTGTGCTTTTAAAGCGTCTGAGTTATTGGACACACTGGACAAAAATATGATCCAAAGCAGAGTGTGTTACTTGTCTAAAAAAAATGTGTCTGGAGAGAATCTATCAGTGTTCAAGAACAGAAAAAAGGCAGGAATGGAAATGCAGTGAGGGATTAGAGCAGTAATCTGAGTTGACAGTAAGTACAATGAAGAGAGTGCAGCATAAGGTCTGCCTGTGTACCACTCTGCAGAGAGGTCTTATTCCCCTTGAGGACATTCCCCTGTCTTCCAAGGTCATCCAAGGACAACAGAAATACAGTATATTTCATAACGTATTAATGCTGCATTTGCATGTCGGCTCTACAATGTGTAGATTTATCGACTAGCTCCATGATCTCTCATCTTGGCACAGAAGCTGAGGTGCTAATGATGTGGAAAAAGGGTAATATTGCTGCTGAGCTCCTGCGAAATTTGGAGCCTGTCGAGGCACGTCATGTGAAGAACGCTGCTTAAGAGCTAGAACGCCATCTGCGAGTCCGCGGTCAAATCTCCTGTCGAGGAGAAAGCGAGCACCCCCGAGGCCAATCTCCAACCGTGAGAGATACACCTCCTCCTGGAAAACGCGCTGTTGCCATCTCACATGAAGCTTGAAAAAGTATGATTTTCACCTGAGTTATTGTTATGGCTCCCTCTGATGTAAAGCCACCCTGTTGGGTTTTTTTTTTACAACATAGCCGAGAAGTGATTACGTTGTCATTACCTAAAGAAATTCCGCTGACTTAATTTGTTCAATTTCAAAAAGGAAAGACTCATGAGGCCTGGCAATTACAATGCCATCAAGTTCATAAGTGCCGATTTGGGGAGTCGAGTGTTCACTCATGGAGCTGAAATGGCTGCAGGGCAGAGGTTTAAAAATACCTAAGTGTTAAATGAACTCCAGGAGATAATTGTGCTCAAAAATTTAACTCCAACGGGCGTATAGAGTCTGGAGCAGTGCCGGTTTTACACCCCTGGAGGAAGATTAACACTGATCACTTGTACATCGTATTAAATCCCAGTATTACGTTTTCATTTTAGAAACAATGATGTCACGAGTTTCCATCGGGACACATTGGAGTTCCGTTTTGTTCAGAAACCACATGTGATTATGTGCAGAATTGTTTCCACATGTGACAAAAGCCCTTGTGTGTGAGAATTTTCATTTATCGGTGAAAATATATTTATTGGTTTACATGTGGCACTGATTTATTTTCACAAGTGCACATGGCAATTTTGATTAAAACCAGAAAAAAAGCCAATTGCTTGTTAAAATATGTTGACCACTATCTTGTCTAATGTTAAAATTTAAATTCACATGAGAAAAGAGCCACTCATACGAGACACTGTGATTTTCACATGGGACATTTTGTAAGAGAAACATTGACCTGCTGCTCATAGTGAAAGAAAGACAGTCCATAAATCAGAATCATGTAGCATAATACAACTTAAACTACACTGGTCTTGTGTTATTTTTATCACTCATTAAATTCTATGAAATTGGAAATTTCAGCTACATTTCCATCAAAAGATAGAGATAAGAGTCTTTTTACACATGTTTATCCCACCTTAAGGCCAAATGCTCTGCCCTAACATCAGGAGTTCTGGGTCAACATGCACATACATCTATGCACAAAGATCCCCCACACATCTGTACATTTTTCTATCTGTAACTTCTACTTCTACTTCTACCTCTACATATATTGGGAATTAGTTGTGACAAAGAGGAGCCCATGTGTGCATCTGTGTTAGTGCATGAGTGTATCCACATGTGTGTATGTCCTAGAGAATAGACAGATGCGGGAGGACTCATTCTTTCCTTCCTCACTGAGTCACTCGCTCTGTCATGTCGTCAGCTGTCCTGGCTACTTTCCTCTATTCACTCTGCATCTCCTGCTCCCAGCAGACGTGTTCTCGTGTCCTCAAAAGCGGACGATCAATGAACCGGATCATACGATGAGGTAATATGGGGCTGTACTGCGCTGCTTTAATGTGCAGTTTTTGGCACTTCTGTGTTGTGTTATCATGTCTTGCAACCATACACGTTGTCAATTTCCTGTCATTACGTCCTGGAATCTGGAGCCCAGACGGGGGCCTTTGTGGAGGTCGCTGCGTAGGAAGGTGAATTGAAGATGAATGCATGAAATGAGGTCACGAGGGTTCAAAGCTTTTAACTGGCTAGAGTGCATGAGCCCCAAGAGCCTGAGACGTAAAAGACACTAACTCACCTTTGGTCCAGGCAGGCCCTCTCCTAATGGTCCTCTCTCTCCTTGGACTCCCTGCGGCCCTTGAGGCCCCTAAGTAAAACAAAATGAGGTAAATGACCACTGAAGGGACATAAAAAATGACCTCTCTAACAATTGACTGGTCTAATAACCACAACAGTGATTGTAGCTTCACAACATCAACCCACAGTCAAGCTCTGGAATTCTGCACATCATGCTGTCAAATTATGTTTTATTTTGTTAATATCTTCATTTGTCTTCTCTTAAGTAAGCTAAATTGTTAGCATGCTTGCCTAAATAGCTTACTATCTTCAGTTGTAGCCTAGAATTACTGCCAAAGCCATGGAACATTTAATTAAATTAAATTTTTGGGTGTGTGTGCTGGTTTCTTACCGGTGGTCCAGGTTCGCCAATTCCTTGAGGACCGGGAGGCCCTGGCTGCCCCTGAGAACCTAACTGACCCTGTGGGAGTGCGAGAGATTGAGACGAGCGCAGGAACGGGGTGAGCGAGACACAGGTGGATTATTATGTTCTCACGACTTCATTTTCCAAAACAATAGGGTGGCAGATTTTACCTTGGGTCCCGGAAGGCCGATTCCTGTTTCCCCTTGGATTCCAGGTGGCCCAGGAAGTCCCCTTTCCCCCTATAAAACGATAGGCAGGGACAGACATGTGAATGCAGACAGATGCTTTGTTCGCTTTGACATGACTGGACCCCAGAAATGCTGTCCAATGTCCAAAATGTCTTCAATTTTGTCCACTCAGCTTTTCCTAGCCCTAATATTTAGCTTTTATTTTTTAAAAAAATGGGGTTTAAACATGTACTATAGGCTTCCTTCATTCCTTCAGTCAAGACTTTATTGGTAAAGAATGCAGTTATTCACTCAGAGGCTGTAAATCACAAATATGGCGTACAGCAGGAGGGCACACGAAAGGCATAAAAAGGGCGTGGAAATGTTAGTGGGTGCATACCGGCACTTTTCCTCCGCCTTTCCCTTGCCCTTTCAGGCAAGTTGGGACAATGTTTAAAGCCAGACATTAGTCTGCCATTCAGGTGATATAGGATGACAGCCAGACAATCAACATGAACATTCTTCCAAAATAATTAAGGAGGGCACACTTGGTGGGGAGTGTTGGCTCATGGCGGAATTGGCAGCTATAACACAGGAGGGAAGGGGCTTTAAAAAGTAGGAACAGACAAATAAGCTGACAAGGTAATAACAGATGAGGCATTTCAGTCGGGGGTTTCAAATGTTCCAGTGGTGATGGATCATAACTCATGAATAGGTGTTCGAATGTACGGTCAGCCGATCAGTTTGTGGGGCTACTTGACATTTGTGATGTTATTTATGCCCGTGATAAATTGATTTAATCGGGACACATTTTAAATGTCATCCTGGTGAGAAAAACTCTCCAGATCAAAAAGAAACACTTTATTATGTCACATGGTTTTCCCCAATTTATATTCTCCTGCACGCATTTCATTTTTCATCACTGCCACTCGGCAGGTAATAAGGTTGTTCATTGTCTTTGTGTTGATGAATGTGCAGACATGGACACCTCTTTCATACAGCTGTGAAAAAGACTCAATTCAAACCAGACGGGAAAAGGAGTTAATGCCTCCAACCAAGTAACCCAGTATCCTTTAGCTATGCATCTGGTTTTGGATAAGGGGAAAGGCCACTCATTGCCTTTATATATAAAGAATGACCAGATGACCAGTTGATTTACTACTGTCTTTGGTTTCCTTTAGTACTCAAACACTTCCCAGATTGAAGAAGATTTCAAAGGCATCAAGACTGAGGAATACTTACTTTTTTACCCATTGGACCTTCAGGTCCGACATCGCCAGGTGGACCATTCACACCCTAAAAGTGAAGAAATGGTTGACAGTTAAGTAGCAGTGATTGTAGTTCATCAAGGATCAGACAGACAGCGAACATGACATACTGAACTTGAAGACAGCAGTGATTGTTATTGCTATCAGCTCAGCGACTGTGCAAGGCTTGTCCTGATTGAACGCTAAGCTAAGATCTCTCTCCACTTGTTGAAGCAGTGTGCATGGGGCTCTAGTTTGGACCTGGAGTCTCCAGAGCTTGGAGGCAACTGACAAACTGACAAATCAAATGGCTGCTGTTTCAAAACTTGCTATAAATTTCAAATGATCTGTATGGATAGGTTCACATGTAGCAACAATTAGGGGGCTTGGGTGATTGGTGAAGGGTCATCTGGATTATACAAAAGAAGGAATGGTAGATTTGACCTGAAGTCCACGATTTCCTCTTGGGCCAATGGTGCCTTCAGGACCCTAGAAAAGAAAAAGAGCTCCATCATGATCATAAACTTCCATCTCAGAGGCGTTGTTAGATTTAAAAATAGAATAGTAAGTACAAATAAAGATTAAAAGGATATGGAGAGTGAACTTCAACCAGTTATTACCATAAAACAAAACTATCTTTTTATGAAGTTCAGTCATTCATATTTTACTAGGATAAGAATGGACGTGTGAGTTCTGGCAGGTTCCCTTTACTGCACCACTGAAGCACTGGGGGGGAGCAATGCAACAAAACTTAACAGCAACATACTCTGTCTCCTTTAATTCCAGGTGTGCCACACTCCCCTCTCTCTCCCTGGAAGAGAATAAAAAAGCAGTTTAGTGAGGTCATTTTTCATAATCAAAATTCCATCGCTGTGCCACAACAAGTTTGTGCGACTTCCAAGGTACAATTATTCTAAGCATAATGGGTTTTAATATCCCGGCCAGGAGCTGGTTTGCAACAACTAATGGCATGGGATTTACGTAATTAAATTCCTTAAAAGGAAAAGTAACAGGAGATACTTGCAGACAGGCTTGACATTAAACAAAAAAAGAACAAAATGGCGTGATGTTTTCTCAAAGACTTCTCTGTGTATGCTCTCTTCTGAGGCACTTTATCAGGTCTGGAAAGCATAAATCTCCAGTTTCTCTCACTGATGCAAATCTTTCAAGCGTGGGAACTTGATACTTTGACAAAACCATGGGGGCATCTTGTGATTTACACTATACAACAGAATCCATAACTTACCTTCTCTCCTTTGTATCCCGTTTTGCCCTGTGTGTACAAAACACTCTTGTTAAATCAGGAGGGAGACAGGCGACAACCAAAACACAACAAAACCTGTCTCTTTTTCTTTTAGAGCAGTGATTTATGTGAAAGGTGGAGTAGCAATGTTTTATACCACTTGTTAATCTTGACTCAATCTCAATCTTAACCCTAGCTCACCTCTGCTCCTTCCCGACCCGGAAGTCCACTCAGCCCACCCTCACCCTAGAAGGAAAGAGGAATGTTAGTTTGACCAGGAAAGGGAACTGGCTTGTACCAGCAACAGCTTGAACTGGTAGTAGGGTTTGCATTATGCTACTGAGCACAAGTAGGCTGCACCTTCTGTCCCTTTTGGCCGGGGATTCCATCTTCTCCAGACCGTCCCTTCTTGCCCTGCAGAGAGAGTCATGGAAGCAGCATTAGGCAGAAAACAGCGATCACTTGCAGATAAACCAAAAACACTAGGGTGATTTAAAGGCAAAAATTCAAATTTTGAGATTCTATGGTCGTGTGAAATCATCTGTATGACGTAGATATCAATATATACATACATATGCACCATGTTTTTTGATCTTGGTCCTTGGGCCCCATGTCCTTCATGTTTTACTGTAGATGCTTCGCTGCTCCAACACACCTGGCTCAAATGATCAGCTCGTCATCAAGCTCTGCTGAAGCCTGACCTGTTCATTTGAATCAGGTGTGCTGGAACAAAAACACAGAGGACACGGGGCCCAGTGTCCTCGACTGAAAACCACTGGCTTAAAATAAAGACTGAAGTAGAGGGAAGCAGGTCGCCAGGCTCTCGCTAATCAAACCAGACAACATATTAATTAGAGAGACTTTGAGGGGCTATTAGATTGATTTAGCTGCCATTTGACAGAGCAGTTGTACCTGTTTCCCTCTGTTCCCAATCTCTATGCTAAACTGATCCTCTTCTGGCTGCAGTTTAATATTTACTGTAGAGACAAGACAGTGGTCTCCATCCTCTCATCTAACAAGAAAGCAAAAAAAGTTATTCCTTTAAAGGTCCAATATTATGCTAATTTTCAGGCTCTTGCTTTTATTTGGGGTGTCTACTAGTAAGTTTTTAAATGGTTTAATGTTCTTCTGTCCAACATCAATTTTAGTGAATGTCTCTTTAAGGCACCCTTCCCCAAAAGCCCAGTCTGCTGTAACTGGTCAGCTCTCACAGGCCTGAGCAGGCACCGGTCATTGTGTTTTTCGCCGGCGTATTTGCAACCACAGATGTGTTTGGGGCGTGGCTGAGGGTTGAGACATATAAGTAAAAAAAAAAAAAAAAACCTACATTGAGCTAACTGGCTGCTAGCTGTAACATGAGAGTGGTATCAATTGTTTAATCTAACGCTTATAGAACTCTTATAGCTTATAGAACAGTCGTCCTCTTGTCATTACCCTATGTAGCCTCATGGACGCAACGCGTTTGAAGTGCATCCTGGATAAAGTCCATTGAGTCTGGGAGCAGATGAGTCAGAGGGGACATGTGTGAGAGGACCCACCCTCAAACAACTGTCTGGCTCTTCTCTCTGTTTTCACGCATGTGAGCTGTGGACTGTGCATGTCCTTTCTGTATGTCTGCACACACTGCTTCCGTCCGTGTGCGCCTGCTGCTCGTGATGTGAAACAGCTTTTGTTCGGAGCATTAGGTTTAAGAGGCGTAATTACTCTGTTCTCATCCTGTGAAAATACATCAAAGCAAAACCACTACGTCTAATTGTGGCTGACCTTCTCTGTGTAATAAAGAGCGTTCACATCCCGACGTGGCTCTGGCAGGCAAAGGAAGTCATGCGCGTAACATCTTATCCGCCGAGCATGTGTCCTCAGACAATCCCAAAAAGCTGTGTTCTTTCCACAGACATGACTCTACTGATTTCCCATGTAAATATATGTTTAGGCCTGTTCTCAATAAACTGTATGAGGAATGTAAGGCATGTTTTTTACTCTCAATGCTGCAGGGAGCTTCGCAAAACCACACGATTTACTAACCACCCCCCAAAAACCCTGCAATTATGTAGCCTGTTAGCATCAAGGGGGCCTTTGTCAGCTGTGTTGTCTTATAGCTCTTCAAAGGGAGACAATCTGGGAGTAACTGTCTTCAAGAGACACGAGAAGAGTGAAAATGTGGTTTTCAAAAAGAGAGATTTGATCCTATCATATGCAGCAGAGGAAGGCCGATGTAGAACCAGTGTTCCTTAATAAATTCATGAAAAAGACAAAGTAGGCTAGGCTACTTAAACACATTGTGAAACAACTGCAGACATAATTCAAACTTGACTCATTATAATAAAATGTAATGTCATCACTCTTATTTTCATTGTAGAGTTTTATTGGATATCTATATTCCCCTGAGGTTGGATTTCTGAATCGGAAAGCCTGATGCACCTCACCAACCCTGACCTCAAAATCCAAAATGGCTGCCTCATGCGTCAAGAGCTGTGAAAGCTATAAAATATTATAATTTCAATTAGCACTTCTTTCTTGCTAATGTGTCACAGTGGTGTCCAGTTTCTAAGCTTAAGATTCAGGGGGCATTTTGTAATCACTTATATGATGAAATCCTATAAAAATGTGTTATTATGAAAATAAAAATGATGAGTAATTCCTCAGATCTATTTAAGTTTGAACCCTCCAGGGCTCCATAGGTCGATGCAGGATATACAGATTACTTACAGGAGGGCCGCCGGGTCCCCGCTCACCCTTTTCACAGGCACACTTGCTCTGGGCCAGAGGACACTTCAAACACAGGGAAAGAAGAGTTAGACAGGCCATGATGCAGGGACACAAATCAAGAATTGTCTGGAGACTTACCCCTTCATCTGCCAACGCTGTCTGTGGAGGGAGAAACACAAGAATGTCAAGATGTTGTTACATTTACTCCATATGCGTATATTTATGCCCCACCAGCAGACATTTACAGAGAGGGATCTAAGAAAATGACTCTAAGAAGCTTTCATCCCGGTCTTAACTTTACATTGTAGGATTAGACTGGAGCACCTGCACCTCAAACATCCAATTAAACCTGTTCACTGCTGGCCTGGGTTCAATTTGTCAAATGGCCTTCGACCCCCTCCACCTGATCCTGCCGGTGGACTCACATCCTGCACTTCCTCTTGTAACAGACACTTTATTCCCAAATTTTCACCCCGCGGGTTTCTTTACTCTTCAAAGCTGACCACATTCTCTACACAAGGGGGAATGGTCGAAATTCCACTGCGTAAAATACAAACCACATGCATTGATCAGTAAAATAGCTTCGGTAAGCATGTAGGGGATGTTTCCATGGTAGGGAGGGGTGTCTGTAGACAACACACAGTCTGTTCACAGAGGACGAGGCCATGCAGTCAAATTCTGGGGCTAAAGATAAAAGACAGTTTCTCAGCTGAGACAAAGGCACATGCTTATGACATACAGATGCTGCCTGAACAGTGCCATGAGATGAAAGTCTGCTTGTGGACTGGCTGCTGCTGCTGGTAGGCTGTCAGCTCCAATGCTCTTGCAGGGTTTCTATAAAGTTTTACCTTATCATATTTGGATGTGTACCACCTGTGTCAACAATGAGCCTGAGTTTGAAGTGGTGCTTGAGGAGCTGGTTGAATGATGTAGCGTGCATGCACGTTCTTGCTGGGTTCCTGCTCAGAACTGCACCCGATTTTCCCACAAATAGTTTTTAATGTGGAGCACATGTTAGAGCCAAGAGCCTGATTGTGTCTGCTGGATGTTGCTGTGCAGCACATGTTCTAATTATATGAGTGGAAAGTTATCGTCTTTCAGTTTAGGAAGTAACCCCAATCACTGTGGTCATAGACAATTGGAAATAAAGACAAACTTTGTGTTAGTTAAGTGCCAAAACATGCAAGGTCAAAGGAAAATTTCAAAGAAGCATTTTTGAGAGTGGACGTCAGAGTGAATTTGTTTCCCAGTGATGATTAAGGTGATGATACCAGACATGTTGCCATGGCAACAGGTAGCAGATGTACATCAGGGATGCAATAAGTCAAGAAATCATCGCAGTGGGAAGTATGAAAGACAGCACAGGGGAAGTGCTTATCAGATGCATGGGAAGTAGAGGACGCTAACATTTAAGCCTTTCAGCAAAAGTTTATATGAATAATGGATTTTTTAATCATCCACCTGCCACAAATGACCCTTATCAAGAATCAAACAACTGATTTCAGATGTAAGTTCCAAAGAAATGCAGGAATATCAGATCTAACTAGTTTTCTGCACATTAAACACCATCTCAAAGAACTGCTAACGTTAGCCACCACCAAATAATATTTTACTCACAATCTCCTTGATGACTTTGTCCACAATGCCTCTATCCTGCAGGTTGTGAAGGTAGCGTGAGGCTGGGGAGCTAGCGATTAGCCGCAGCTGAGCTATATTGGCGGCCTCGTTGGCCTGTGGTGTGATGCCTATGGTGAAGAAGCGGACACCTTGGTTCTTAGCATCAGCCACAGCTGAAAATATGTCCGGGTTCCTGGGATGAGAGATTCCGTCGAAGAGCAGAACGGCGACCTTGATGCTGCTGGGAGCCGACTCCTCCAGGTAAATACGGGTGAGGTTGGTGATGGCATAGGTGGTGTAGGTTCCATGGCCGATGTAGACGATGGGGGCGATCCGGGCCTTGAATTCGTCGGGGCCCCGCCACTGTTTGAAGGTCTGCTCGACGATGACATGGCTGCTGTACTGAAGGAGGGCAGCGCGGGAGCTGAGCCCCCTGCCGGTCTGCAGACGGAGACCCTGCAGCCGGTCCATCACATCCGAGGCAAAGCGCTTCTCTTGGGCATGGTTGTCCTTGGCGCTCTCTGAGCTGTCGATCAGGAAGGCCAACTCCAGACTGCAGTCTTCATCAATAAGTGCTGAGAAGGAAGAAAAGTTAGCCAATTATTAACCAAGAATGACAGGAATAGTTTTTGGGAAATACGCTAAGTCACTTCCTTGCTGAGAGTTCGATGAAAACACTCATATATGTAGGCTATGCAACCGTGTCTCCCAGAAATTAGGAGAAAAGTTTTTCAATTAATTTTACTCAAACAGTAAAAATGTTCACTGCGAACACATTTTATCCATTTCCTGCCAAAATGTCCATGAGGCCAATAAATTAGAACTTTTTCCATTTTTAGGCGACGGGGTTGAAATGTGAAGATAAGCTCAGCATAAAGACTGGAAACAGTGGGAGACAGCTACCCTGGCTTTGTCTGAAAGTACAAAGGCCACCCTCTAACAACTCATAAATTAACGCTCAGCTAATTGCTCTATATCACCAATGGAAGCTATTTGGAGATATGCTGCCCACTATTTGTTTTGAGGATGAATTTGACTGATGGCCAATTCTTACATATTGCACCTTTAAATAGATTGTGATATCATTTTTTGTTCGCTCACCCCTACCAATGACCTAACAAACTCCTATGTTTTCCCTGTTATTTTCTGTTGCCAAGTTGGTTGTCAAGATATTTTTTCTATCATTTATCACTTTCAATTCCAGCCCAATATAAAGACCCAACAGATCACAGCCAAATGGATTCCGCTAGATTTATCTATGAAGCCTTCAGAGGGGGTAAAGGTGATTTATTGACTGTTTGGGTTCTATAGGCTTATGCCTTTTTAAGAAAAGTGTGATAAGTTCATGAACGTGACATATAATATTGAAGAGGAAATAAAAGTAACTCAACCCTCCGCGCCAACCTTCAGCCATGGAAGGAGGTCACGGATCTAATATGGGCTGAGGATAATTCACATTAATCATCGCGGAAATATGTCACAGAGAGAATGTGCCTGGGGAAACAGGATTCTGAGCGAATAAAACATTTGGGTAACAGAGCACTGAACGGTCACACAGGAGATGGATGGCTCGGAGAGACCTAAGAGATATGATCAATCCAAGTGGATTGCATCCTCCAGCGATGTCCTTGTTGAGGATCGTGTTCTATTTTTTCACCTGTGGCACTGCTTTTTTTTCAGGCGATGCAAAAAAATGAAACATGTGCCCCCTGCACAAACTCCACACCACTTTTCAAAGTAAGAGCATCAGTGGAACAAACAGTCCCAAGACAAATTCTAAAAAGGAGATAACTTTAGACTTACCATTGCCATTTTTCGGTATGGTAATGGATGTGAATTGGTTGACCTTCCTTTTGGGAGTCACCACCACCTCCTCCTCATAGTCTTCTTCATAGTCCTGTGCACAAAGACCTTGAATTCCCCACAGTAGCAGGAGCCAGTGCAGTGAGGGGACCATGACTTCCCTGAGAGATAGAAACAAGACAGAGACGGATAAAAAAAGACCCAGACACGTCCTCACATTTAAATATCTTCAACACACTCAGAGAACAGGCTTCAACAAGCATGCATGTGTGAGAGTCAGCCATCAAACATGCATAACTCACAATGTTGCTGACTTAGGTCTCCAATGTGTTCAGCTCTACAAAGCTCTCCTGGCAGTGAGGAAATTCAGAAAAAGTGCAAAAAGGGAAAAGGAGAAATTCTTCATTCAGAGTCAGTTTGGTTCCATTTCCTGAGCATCAAATTGAGTGTCCTCTTCTGCCAAATCTTAGCTGCGAGTCTGCAGGTCAAGTAGGTGCCTTATAGTGACAGCAGCAGCAGCAGCAGCAGCAACAGCAGCAGCAGCAGCAGCAGCGCGTTGCCAAAAGTTTAGAGTGTATTCTGGCTCTCATGAGACTCAATTCAAGCCATTCTGAGCTGCAGTAAATGAAGGGAAGTCCAGCCCTTTTTCAACTTCACTCCCATTTTGGGGAGAGTGGGAGGGGTGGCTGGGGAGACGGAGCAATGAGTGCATTTCCCCCCTTTTATTAGATAGAGTGTCATTTTTACTTTGATAGCCATGCTATTAAAACAGGAACAGAATGGAAAGCCCCTAAAATTGTAATTGCTATTTGTCTTTTTCACTCCCTTGGAGGTATTTCTTGAAATTCATAATTACACAATGAGGAAATTTTACAGGAGTTATAAGGCTGATTCTAAAAAAAAGAACAAACAAACTTTCAACAAAAGAAATAACACAATATTCCTCTTCTGTTCAAAAAGTTGTATTCAAAAAGCAGAAAAACACACAAAAATCCTCCCTCAATAGAATACGTTCAGGAGTTCTGGTGTGAGAGCCTTATTCGTCCCATTAGGACTTTATCCCATTGTCCTACATATATCCAAGTCTTATACCATTTCAAGATGATTAAATTTAAAATTTCAAGTTTTTCTTTTCAGACCACTCGAGAACAGCACGAGTTCTTATAATCTGAATTCTTTTGACTTGAAATGATTAATTGAATAAACTGTTCGGAGATCAGTCAACTGATCAAAGAAACATAATCAGAATACAAACACACATCCCAGCATGCACTCTTTTAGTTAAAACTCTAAAAGACTTTTTCTTAATTTGAAGAAAACATGTGACAGAAGCTTTTTGTGGCAGCATTTTGAGATAATATATCATGAGGTAAATTAGACATTTGGTTGACTGAACTGTGGAACTCTGTTGTGAGTGAATTGCTTGAAGTTGCTGATGTTAAATAAAGAATTCAAGTACACATGACCTAAATAAAGTCTAGATTACTAGAACAGTTTATTCGTCTTAAATCATACAGAATTACCTCAACTGTCTTCTCAAATTCAGTCAACTTAAGATTTCAAGGCAGTCTGGACACCAACTGCTTTAAGTTTAAACAACTAGTTGGTCTTTACAGTGTACATTTAAGCATTAATTATCAATATTGCAATTGTAACTTGGGGCTACAGTGGTGAAGGTTAAATAGTTACCAGAGTTACATGATCATTTTCTGATGCTCAGTCACTTGATCCATTGCTGTACGAGAAAGACCTATTATGACTGCTCAGTTCAAGTCAGTTCTATTTATGTTTTCTTTATTTGTGCCTCCAGGTGCCTCGCCCTCGGAACAATCCGGAAAGCTGGAAAAAAAAGTCTGGATGGGTGAATTAATACCTTAAGGCGACACACCTTGCAAGCTCAGTTTTCTGTGATTCACCTGTGAAAACACCCAGAGCAGCCATTTGTCAGTCTATCTCCTGGCATGATTTACTGTATACAGAGATTTCCAGCAGCCAGAGAGAAGTTCATTTGTATTAGGGGTATTGCCACCGAAGCAGTCGCATTATTCCCATTGACCAGATATGATCAAACAATGGGTGCGAGGTCAGTCTCTGCATGTTAACATGAGAAGTCTCTTTTCTGGCAGAGGTCTCTTCAAAGCCGGATGTGAAAAAGCTATAACAGAACGCTTTTTTTTTTCAGAGCCAGTCCGGTTTTTATTAAAACCTGGTGCGTGTCCTTTTCGGCACCAAAGAAAATCTCCTAACTCTTTAATCTTATTATAATTCCTATGTAGTCCCGGATCAGAGGAGTCTTTACATCCCATGAGACGGCCTGCATCCATAAAAGCTGGAAGTGGAATCACATAACTCCGCGACGGTGGATGACGGCGTGTGTTTTTATTGCCTACTGTATTCCTGAAAGCAAGGAAAGGTGAGCTGTCACTCAAGAATGCTCCCCCCTGAAAGATGGACCTCCTTAAATCTGGTGCAGCTCCCGTCCCTTCCTGTGAAGAGCTGATAAAGCAAAGTGGGGATTTATGGGAATTATTTGTGTCGCTATAATATTATGTGTGTTTGGATGTACTTTGCAGTGAAAAATACAAAGCTGTCCCTTCGGATGTCTGACTTTATAATTTCTAAAAGGCTGTTCCACGTGAATGAGTCTGACTTTTATAGCTTAGACACCTGTTTTGTTGACAATTACATGATTTATGACAAAACTAGGACACATCAGAGTGCTAAATTTCAATATGAAATGACTTACAACGTGAGTTTCTAGTCACAGTACGCTAAAGTAGGGCAGCTGAGAATCCACAAGAATTCGATTTTTAAAGTTAACTTTGCATATTTCTTATTTCCTTCACGACAAGCCTGCATTTAAATTGTGCATTAACTTTACTGAAAGGTTTTTCTAAAGAAGACCCCAGAGTGTTTCCAAACGACACAGCAATTAGGTGACATTCATTCGGAGAGTACGTGGGAATGAATGAATAAAGATGTGTCGCCGCTCTGAGCAGATGCAGACACCAATAAAGGGCATTAATAAAAAAGCAGGACACGGCATTTTCTATGTCATACCACACAATTTCATTTAATGAGCAAATGGTTACCTTGGAAAAAGGTGTGTGGCATGAATGAAAACAAGAGTCTTTCTTTTATGGCACGGCAGAAGCCCCCCACTTTGCTCTTTGATATTCCCTTCCCCTCCAGGTATCTCTCCTGTGACATTAGGCTTAACCACTGTTTTTACAAGATAATGCATGTTCCTCCAACATATAGTTACAGAACCGCAGAGAACACGACTGACATCAGTGCGAGTGTTGATTGTTTGGCGGATGAATGCCGGGTCATGTTGAAGATCAGAGAAACTGAACAGATCTGCCTGAACTAAAAGGGGAGCTGACAGCTTCACCTCCGACTGAAAATAATCCTTAGTGTTAGCTGTCATGGCCTACCAGAGGAAGGTGTTGCTGGAAGCACAAACACTCGCAAAGGAGAAGTTGTCAAATCACAGACGAAATGCATAACTAACTGGTTGTGGGAAGGTCTCTCAAAGCTAATGTTAATATGCTACCACGACAATGCCAACATGCTGATGTTTAGCAAGTATAATGTTACCATGATCTTTGGCTGTGTCTGAAATCACTAACCCACATATTTACTATATAGTGCACAATCTTTACTGTCTGCAATTTTATCTGAGAGTCTTTGGAAGGTGAATTTAAAGATTATTAGAGAAATGTCTCATTTTACAGCTCACTATGGAGTAGACTAATGAAATTCTTTAATGTGGAGAGTAAATAATAAAGTTAGATAAGCACTTGCTAATAAACCTTAAATACAACACAAGTACAGCTGAGGATGATGGCAATGTTATAAGTTTACATAAATTTTGTCCTAAAGTTTGGACACATACAAATGTTAACCTGATGACAGCACCAGAAGCACCAGAACCAGAAGTTAATACAATTCATCCTGAGGGGAACATGTACGTCTGTCCCAGAATTCATGGCAATCCATCTAATAACAATCCATCCTTCATGCCAACTTCATGGTGCTGCTAGGGTAAAAGTCAATGGATCTCTCTCAGGACCATGAAGGTGCAACATTTCATGGCATTAGTTTCAGTAACTGGAGATTATTCAGCCGGGACCAAGTTGCTGAACAGACTGACAGATCAACTTTGCAACATTGCCTACAGCCATGCCGCTAGCAAGGCTAAACAGACCAGAACCAAAGAGAAAAGCCTTTTCCTTCCCCCTGCTTAGTATTTGTTTCATATAAGCTGCTATCGGTTTCAATCGGCCACCGTGACTACACTTTTTACCTTTGAGGCTTTTGATCAAAAAAAGCAGAAAATCCTTTCCTCAGAAGTGCTGTACGGAACATATCTGTGGAAGGTCAAACATCGCCTGCTGTCAAATTGCCCAAGAATGATGAAGGGAAGGCTTTCCAAAACCTGACAATACACAGGTGCAGCCTTTCTTTGGAATCGGAAACATTTGCAAGCGACTGAATAAAGGTTATTGTCGTGGACTCAACTACAAAGCAGGTACCACAGAGCCCTCCATAATGCAGGCCATCACATTTTTAAAATGACAGACGAGGCGGACGTGTTTAAGACGGTAACCACATTGGCATCTGCTGCGATGGATCCCACTGAAGAACATGTCCATTCCTGCATCACCTGGCCTCGCACGCTGCGGTGAACTCACTCAGCTGTGATCACTGTAGCTACAGTAACCGCAACACACGCTCAATCTTTGGATGCTTTTTTGGGGGGGGAAACATTGCCAAGTGATCTCAACATTGCACCCCTCAACTTTTGCGGCAACGTGTTTCACAAGACACCTTTTTAAATAGAGATTTTGTTTGGTTTAAAATAGATTTGACATTTGCAGCGTTGACAATCTGTGTGGACTCGTGCACGTACCTGTAACAATCCAACAAGGCAAACCCACAAAACCCTGGCAACACAAAGTAATCTCAGTCATCGCTCATCAGGGTTTACTTTGAGCCATGAATTGGATGTTTTATTCAAATCCAGGTATGTGCTGTGTTTTCACAGACAAATACAGACTAGTAGAGATGTGGCGGTGCCTGCAGAGAGTCTGTGGGTTGGATTAGGGATGCCAAACCTCGTTCGTTCAGTTGCAGTCACATCCAAAACATCAAATAGGTGCGTTGCAGTGTTTGTTGGTGGTGTATACAATACTGTGCTGAAAAACATGTATTATAAACTAGCTTAAAATGTCTTTACAACGTTAAATTTAAATTCATGCGCAATAAAGAGGACCAAAGCATTGAATGTGCTGAAATGCAAAGACAACCAACATTTCTACCAAAAAGAAGATTTTGCATAATGCTTTAAACTGAAGCTGAGTCAAAGAGATGATCTCAAGCCCTCTTAAATGAAAATACACACACACACACTCATGCACACACCTGCACTTAACCATCCTCCTCTTTTGGTGCAGCAGCACCATCTAGTGTAAATATGACAGACTCACTTCTCTATCCCTACAATGCATACTACACACTGATATTGTAAAAAGGTATGCACTACATATTCATTTAAATTAACACTGATGCCTCTATATGACCCACATTAGCAAACAAGACTATCAATGAAAAGACTGGCAATCCCTGTATGATTATTTGTTATTCTTAAAGGTGCAATATGTAAGAAAAATCCTAATTTCTGTCGAGTTTGAAGGAAATGTTTTATAAATTAGTTAACAAGTCAGCTCAGCTCATCTTTGATAAAAGAGAGAAGTGTGAATGAATTAAGAAGGTGTATGGCTGTATTGCTCTGTTTAATAAGGAAATTAGGTACAAGAATATCTAATCTCTTGACCTTTTGTCAGTTTTATTTGTGTATTGATGACTATTAAATAATGTATGCATGGTAGAAATGTGGGAGATGGAGTGCGGTAGACGGGCTCAACAACAAAGTTTCACTTGTCAAGTCTGCGGCTTCCTCACTTGACTCACTGATGTTCATCTGCATGCCAAAAACACACATTTTTTTCCTATTTTTGTCTTGACATCTTCAATAAAATGTCTCCCTTTGAACTGAATTTTACAACCAAAACATACACTCACTGTCACAGTGATGTCCCAGAAACACACCAGGACACTGATCAAATTATAAATTATCACTAACCAAGAAAGCACCACCTACAAGACTCACATCGCTCTCACACACACATACACACTTACTTCAGGTAGTCTTTAGTGATGAATGGATGAGTGAAGACTTCATAAGGAGTGATCCTCTCGTCTCCATCAGTTTTCAGCATTGCCTTCAGGAGCTTGGTACACTGCTCTCTCTCTTTAGCCTCAGCTCTGTTATTTTCCTCCAGACGCATCTCGGAAACAACAGTCAAATCCAATATCAGTCAAGTCATCCTCACAATAATGAAAAGACAATCAATCATAGAGACAATGAAAGTTACTTCACAATTACCTTTTGGATCATCCAGAGATTGGAATTTGTCGCTGTCGCCGTCGACTGTCGCCGTCGACTCTCTTTTATCAAAGTTTTCACTACAATATTCCACAAGTGTCTACAAGAAGGTTCAAAGTGTTTGTATGAATGTGCCTCTAAATCAATCTGAATGATTAACTGTTATATTCTATGATATGTTATGTTCTGATAAAAGGTTGTATAATGTCTGTAAAGGACAGAGAAGGTTCATTGTGGTACCTTGAGCTGCCAGCTGCCAGACTCAGACCTGTTGAAGTAACTAGTTGTCCTTCGACCATTATTAAGAAGATGGTCTGCTGGCTGACCCCGGAGCTCAACAATGCTCACCAGCTGAAGATTAAACACAGCATTACATCAAAATATGCAAGAGGAAGCAAAACATTTTTCCCAGGAGGGCAAAGTAATGACCCACTCGTATCTGAATGGCCAGTCCTCAAGCACTAATTAGAAAAAGACCACAAGCACAAGGGAAGAAATGAAAGTAATTGAAAAACTGAATACATTAGATGACTTACAAATTCATAACCAGATACTCCTTTAACGGCAGGTTGCCGCACATCATCATACACACAATCCAGACCAGCTACCACATATCAATGGCCTCAGAAAAGTCACAGCCCAAAATTATTTCTGCAGTCCTGACTGTGGAAGAGAAACATTACACAGGATGTTTAGACTGTCATATTTTGGAACGTGAGCACATGGAAAGAAAAAAAAATCTAATCTCTCACTTCTGTTTTAAAACAGAAATAATCCACTTCAACTTCAAAAGGATGGTTGCAGACACAAGCCCCAGATGTCTTCTGATCTAAAAATGTAAAACCACAAATTGAAATGGTGAAGAACAACTAGAAAGAAATATGATTCTGATTAGGGCTCTTGTGTGTCCAAGTTACATGCCTGATCAATATACTGTACAACACAAACAGTTGTAGGTGGTTATCAGAAAAAAGCACCAGTAATGTTCTACTTTGGATACCTACTCGTGTGCAATTATTTGAGCTGGAAGATCTTCTACTGTATGTCATCTTTCCTGAGAACATCTGCTCCCTGACCTGTTGCACTACCACATCCACAACCTCTGCCTCCATTTTGTTCTGGCCTGTCTTGGTCATCAGAGTCAACAATGCTGTTATCCTGGAAGCTCTAAAATGCAAAACAGCTTAATGAGTCCAATACAATATTCACATTGATCTGTGAATCACTGAGTCATAAAAAAAACATGTAGCACACCCACTACTAATCTTTTTGTTTTAGCTTTGCCATATCTAACGTTACCATAGCCCGTTACTGCTAGCTGACCAGCGAGAATTTCAAAAATTCATTTTCAAAACAATGTCTGAATGCTAACAATGCTAGCTTGGCAGCTATCAGTACTAGCAACGGCTATGTCGGTTGTTTGCGTTCAATTTGATAACACTAGGTGTTTACGTACAGGTGAAGACATGAGGTAGGGACTTTTAGTTAGAAGGTGCGATGACAACGATGCACAGGTAGGTACACTCTTCTTCCTACCGCTCGTGAGCACTCGGACTACGTCGGCAGTTGTCGGACAGCGCGCGTGTTCATGGTTTGGGGGCGTGGCTTCGGAGCGAGACATGAGCGCAGG
This sequence comes from Acanthopagrus latus, assembly GCF_904848185.1. Taxonomy (NCBI): domain Eukaryota; kingdom Metazoa; phylum Chordata; class Actinopteri; order Spariformes; family Sparidae; genus Acanthopagrus; species Acanthopagrus latus. The sequence goes on from NC_051062.1 coordinate 8,016,579, forward strand.
GGGCGGGGTTTACTGGCTGATACATTCAAAATCTACAGAAAACAAAAATACAACTACATCTCATTACACTTCTGTGGCATGAAGTAAGTCTGCAGACATCATCTTCTTTTCATTCACATGCAGGGTTAGATATGCGATACATATGTACTGTTTGCTAGTGTACATGATTGAGAGTGTGTGTAGTGAAATATATAAGTCATAACAACAAACTGTAATAATACCATATTACAAGTAAAGGTATGTGTGAGTATAGAACTAGATTATCTCTAAACTTATAAATCTTATATCTGTATAAGATTATATCTGTAAAATAAAATAGTTAATTTCATGTCTTGTGGTTTAGTTCTGTAAAGTTCTGTAAACACAGATGTAGTCCTCGAGGTTTCAGTCAGACCATGCAACTAACAACTGTGGACATTTTTGCATTTTGTCTGGAGAAATAAGACACTCTCTTCAGGCAAACAGGAGCCTAATATGAACAACAAATGTCAGGGGTGCAGCAGAAAACTTTCCTCCTCTTGACATGGGACACTGTGTACAAACTGGATGTTAGGACACTATGACGATTAAACCATATACTACCATGAAGACGTACATTAATAAGAGACTTATTGAAATGATGAATACATTATATAGTTTGTAACCTTTTCTCTGGACTGTCATTCAGCTGTCACATTTACTGTCACACAGGGCCACTGTGGAGGGCAGAATGTCAGCTGGATGTGCTTAACTTTTACGCATGCTCAGTACACGTTACGCGCATGCGCAGTCGGCATCAGCGGTCATTCATTATAAAGCCGCAAGTTCCTCCGTCTCTTTCCACCTTCAGCCATTTTGACGATGTTGGGAGCTGTGGGACGCTGCTGCACCGGGGCTCTGCAGGCTCTCAAGCCTGGGGTCCAGCCCCTGAAAGCTCTCGTTGGATCCCCAGCCGTCCTCTCACGTAAGTCCTGCATGCTTGGTGGATTTGACTGAAATCGTGGAAAGAAAAGATGCATTCAGGCGCCTGTCAGAAGGGCAGGGGCCATGCTAACGCTAGCTATCGCTAGCAACACGCTGAATGTCCTGCCGGTGCCGGAGCAGGCCTTAAGACTGAAATGACAAAATTAAATTCGACTGGAGCCATCCCTAATTGTTACACGGTTATACATGTGCATGTATGCTGCTATTGACAGGGGTCATGGATCAGAAAGTGAGCTGGCTGTGTTGTTCTTTGGCTAGCAGCAATGACCTTTGTGTAATGACATGCGGCTGTGCAGAGGCTGCTAAGTTAGCATTACAAGTTGGGCTTTAGCAAGGTCTGGCTAGCAGATTAGCAAGGTTAAACGGTGTGCAACGTTTACATGAGGACGCATTGAATTCACACAGCAGCAGAAACTGCTGTAATACTATAATAACAAACCGTATATATGTATTTTGAGTGTCCTGCGTCAGTCTTTTACATTACAGCATTAGCAATGATAGCTTCAAGTGCATTTCATTCATCTGTCAGCCTGGACACGTAACGTTATCCAGTCGAGAAATGGCTTGTTTGAGTGCTGACTAATCAACATCTAATTATATTTCACATAGGTATGTTATTGTTTTGTAAGAGGGAGTTACTCGATCATTTTAGTTGTGTTTTTAAAGCTATGTCGTAGTTTGGCCGACGGCTATGACTTGACATTGAGCCGGAGCCTCCAGACACGCAGTTTGTCTGACCGCTCTGCCCCACCAGCAGACGGGCTGTCAGACTGGAGACTAACGAACACGTCCCAGGCACCGACATAACAAGGTCATGTCTGCAGAACTTATGTATGACACTGAGCTAAATGCAAAACACTGTCTGCATTATGTTACAGGCAGAGATTATGTCGCACCTGCCGCCGCTGCTGCCACCGCCAACGGGCGCATTGTGGCCGTCATTGGTGCCGTCGTCGACGTCCAGTTCGATGAGGGCCTCCCTCCCATCCTCAACGCCCTGGAAGTAGCCGGCCGCGAATCCAGGCTAGTCCTGGAGGTTGCACAGCATCTTGGTGAGCATTTGGGATAATCTACGTCATGTACCCATTTGAGAAATCGGAAAACAGAAGAAGATAACATTAAACCATGTTTGTGTGTAGGGGAGAACACAGTGCGTACCATTGCCATGGATGGTACAGAGGGTCTGGTGCGTGGACAGAAGGTTCTGGACACTGGAGCCCCCATCAGAATCCCAGTGGGACCCGAGACCCTGGGCAGGATCATGAATGTCATTGGGGAGCCCATCGACGAGAGGGGTCCCATCTCCACCAAGCAGTGAGTTCACTTTGAAAATAACAATGTTAGTCGTGACCTTCAAAAATGTCAGCAGAATGACAATATTTAAATGAAGTTATAAGAATTGCAAGTAGCAATGTGGAAGGCATTGAGGAGCTTAAAAATTGTAAGGTAATATTTTCTTTGGTTTTCTACAGGACTGCACCCATCCACGCTGAGGCCCCTGAATTCACCGACATGAGTGTGGAGCAGGAGATTCTGGTGACTGGCATCAAGGTTGTGGACCTGCTGGCCCCCTACGCCAAGGGAGGAAAGATCGGTAAGTGTTAAGATAGAGGTTTGATCACTATTTCTTGTACAGGCAGGGTGTTCTCTTCAGAAGCCCCTTGGTTATGTCATTAAACTAACCTTGTGTTTCTTGTGTTCACAGGTCTGTTCGGTGGTGCTGGTGTCGGCAAGACTGTGTTGATCATGGAGCTTATTAACAACGTGGCCAAGGCCCATGGTGGTTACTCCGTGTTCGCCGGTGTGGGAGAGCGTACCCGCGAGGGAAACGACTTGTACCATGAAATGATTGAGTCTGGTGTCATCAACCTGAAGGACACCACCTCCAAGGTGAGGAAATTAAAGAAACCTGCATATTTACTATGCGATGAAGACGACAATGACTTGCCTCACCTCTTGTCCCTGCTAGGTGGCGCTGGTGTACGGACAGATGAACGAGCCCCCAGGTGCCCGTGCCAGGGTGGCTCTGACTGGTCTCACCGTAGCCGAGTACTTCCGTGACCAGGAGGGTCAGGATGTGCTGCTCTTCATTGACAACATCTTCCGCTTCACACAGGCTGGCTCTGAGGTGTGTAAAACGTCATCATGTCTGTCAGTAACAAAGTCACAGGAGAAGATTAATTTATTTCAAGAAAAGGAATGTAGTTGTAATGTTCAGATGCAGTGTTAATTAAAATATTGGATGGCAGGCTTGATACTGACAAACTGGATCTTGTGCCCTTCAGGTGTCTGCCCTGCTGGGTCGTATCCCCTCTGCTGTGGGTTACCAGCCCACTCTGGCCACTGACATGGGTACCATGCAGGAGAGAATCACCACCACCAAGAAGGGTTCAATCACATCTGTGCAGGTAAAAAGGAAATCGAGGAGGACAACAGAAGACACTGCAATTGACTGCAAAAGATGTTTGATAAAGACTGTTGATGTATAATTGGCTCACTCTCTCAATCAGGCCATCTATGTGCCAGCTGATGATTTGACTGACCCTGCCCCCGCCACCACCTTCGCTCACTTGGACGCCACAACTGTGTTGTCCCGCGCCATCGCTGAGCTGGGTATCTACCCCGCTGTCGACCCCCTGGACTCCACCTCCCGTATCATGGACCCCAACATTGTCGGAGCTGAGCACTACGATGTTGCTCGTGGTGTGCAGAAAATCCTTCAGGTTTGTTCTTTATCAAAAAGTGTATTTTTCTAGTGCAATTAACTAAACATTCAGTAAGTTATAAACAGTTTATCTTTTTCTTGTAGGACTACAAATCCCTGCAGGATATCATTGCCATCCTGGGTATGGATGAGTTGTCTGAGGAGGACAGACTGACTGTGGCCCGCGCACGTAAGATCCAGCGTTTCCTGTCCCAGCCCTTCCAGGTGGCTGAGGTCTTCACTGGCCACATGGGCAAGCTGGTGCCCCTCAAGGAGACCATCAAGGGCTTCCAGAGCATCCTTGCAGGTTGGTTCAGTAGAAGTCGTGAACTTCAAACTATGTTTCTACATTGTGCTCCTGAACTTCTTTGGCTCCATTTGCAGTTCTCATGTTGCCTTTTTTGTCCTCGTTTCCCCACAGGTGAGTATGACGCTCTGCCCGAGCAGGCTTTCTACATGGTCGGCCCCATCGAGGAAGTCGTTCAGAAGGCAGAGAAGCTGGCTGAGGAGCACTCATAAACATCCAAACAATCTAAACTGTTGTGGGGAGAAGAGGAGAGGGGGGTCCTGTTGGTTAGGAGCACTTCGTTTGTAAAACATGTCAAGATACAAATGTACCTGTCTCGTCATCCTGAAAGAAAGTTCTATTTAATGTTTTCAATGAAAGATGGAATAAAACACTGTCTTTACACAAAACAGCTCGTCAACTGTATACTTCCTCAAGGCTTTAAAAGTTGTAGTTGATAAACTTGTTCTAAATAGGGAGTTTTCAGAAATGGCTGTCCTTACCCACTTTGACCACAAGATGGCAGTCTTGAGCCATGTTAAGCTTTCTGAACTGTGTTGCAGCTTTGTCTCTTACTGAAATAAAGAGGTGGACAAACAATTGGATGAGTGTTTGTTTCGATGCAGGGTAAAGGTAACATGGATGTTTTTACATGGAGATAGGAAGAACTATTACAGGGTTGCTACTGGTTTTGTACATTGTGTACTCTAATATCAGTATTGGTGGTTGCAGAGGTGTCTAAAGTTGGCATACTAATGAGCTAGGTCTATCCTGGTCCAAAGGTCCTGTGCTGGCAGTATAAACAACCCTGAGCTCCCAGACTGAATTATTAACTAGCTAAACTTAGCCATGTGTGATCACTGTGGTGATGCGCTGCTCCTGATGTTTTTACCAAAAATTTAATCGGTGACCAATACGAGTGAACTTTTTGAGGTGCAATGTGGCTAGGTGCTAACTATTTAGCATGCTTTAGTACTCATCTCCACCATGTACACTCTGCTGACTTCAGTCTAAACTGTTTATTTACATTCTTATAATTTTAGCTATATGTGATGTTTTACTGAACCTTTAATGCCTGCAGCAACCATGAGAAAATATGAACATGCTTAAGGAAAATGAATTCACTGGTTTTTAATACTTTCTCAAGACGTGTCAAGTTGTACAGCACATTATGAAATCTCACTATCATATACATACAACATGAAGCGCCTTACTTTTCAGAGATCGGTATGTACTTTGTAGTTGAGTCCAAATCAGACAGTTTTTTTCTTATTTTTTTTGTTTTTACTGCTCTGGGTGATCATTTGCCAGAACAAAACCCTATCTGCCAGTAGATAAGGTGGCCTTGAAAAAAGTGCTTCTTTGAATTAAATGGTTAATGTCACGGAGGTAAGGCCTTCAAGCTAAAGCGCATGACACTTCAGTCAAGACTGACAAAGATTAGATAGAAAGACTTATATTGGATAATAAGTGCACATGTGGATTTTAATAAAGCACACTCTATTGCATCGGCTTGGCAATAGGAATGGCTTCTCTTCCCAGGATGTAGTCACTGATGCAGGTTGGCATGTAGGACAGCGGCAGCCAGAAGAGCTTGGCGTCCCAGCCGGGTGAGTAGCGGGTGCGCGGCCGGACGGCGGCTACAGCGTGCTCCATACAGCTGACCACCTTCATTAGATCCCCATCACTCATCTTGGCAACTTTGTCTTTTATAAGCACTTGCACTGGGGGGAAAAAATGAGCAGAATAAAAAAATAAATGTGTGAATTGAAACGCATAGGGTGAAAATAAGATGAGGCAAACTTACCCTTTGTCATATATTCTGTTCCATAGTCATCTTTGACCTCCTGGGGCAATCTGTCCCACAGCATCTGGACGTTTTTGCTCAGGATAGCAGAGTCAGTCACGTTTGTCTTGAAGAATCCCGGCTCAATGCAGAGGACTTTGACACCAAAAGCTGCCATGTTCAACCTAAAATATTTCATTCATTAATAATTTTTTAATATTTGTAATCAGTCGGCAATCCCACTGTTGACATTCTGACAAATAATTGACTGAGTTAATGTTTCACCTGAGGCTGTCATTGAAACCCTCCACACCATACTTGGAGACAGTGTACGGGCCTCCTGTAGGACTGATCCTCCCAAACACACTGGCTACGTTGACCACCCTCCCCCTGGCCTTCTTGATAAGCGGCAGGACGCTTAGGGTCACCGCAATCACCCCGTTCAGGTTCACATCCAGCATGTGCTTGTAGTCATCAATGGTCAGCCAATCACACGGGGCAGAGGGGACGGACACGCCTGCATTGTTCACCACAGCCCACAAACCTGGAGGATCACACAGAGGACGTCTGCTCAATAAAGCTGGTTTTAACGCTTCTCCATTTTGTTTATGTCTGCTTCCCCAGAGCCACGAAGCCACACCACCTCTGCTGCACAGAGCGCTGTTCGCTGTTTGATCCCGATGTATTAATGTTGAATGTGTCACGTGTCCAAATTGCATAGAACTTGACACTGCATTTCCTCTGGTCCTGAGTGACTAACCTGACAGATTATAAACTGACAGATTATGAATCAATAATTAATGATCCACATAATCAAGGAGGCACCATTGCCTAACAAAAACTAAATTATCATTTAAATTATTATTATCATTTTTTGGCCAAATGAAACCTTGTTTTGGTCTGCAGGGCAGACTTTGGCCATCTTGGGTCTCCAGCTATGCTAGGAGCTATGTGGGCCTGTACGAGCATGTTGTAATATCAAGATGCTCATAATGACAGTCCTAACATGCTGATACAATGCAGGTATGATGTTTTCTATGTTGATCATCTTGTGTTAGTATGCTTACATTAGCCTATAAGCACAAAAAAATCATGCATTTGGTCAGAAACCAAAGTACTGGACACACTTTTGCTCTGAGGAGGATCACAAAGGTTATTACAATTCATCCTGACAGGAACATGTACAATGTTTGATGCTCATCAACCCAGCAGTTGTTCACATATTTCCTCTAACAGTCCAGACTCACCACGCCCCCCCACTTTGTCCTTGATCATCGCTGCAACTTTGGCAACACTGTCCTTGGACCGAACATCCAGGTGTGTTGTTATCAGGTTGCCTGAGCACGCCTTCTTCAGCTCCTCTTCTCCCTTCTCGGTGAAACAAGAAGCAATCACTCTGAAGCCCTTCTTGTCCAGATGGCGGGCCAGGAGGTTTCCAAAGCCCGAGTCGCAGCCTGTGATGTACACATACTTGTTTCCTTTGTCAGGGACTCTTGGAAGCTCCCTGACCCAGCGGTACAGGTAGTAGAAAACCAGCAGCCCCAGGAGGTACAGGAACATGACTGTATGGAGAAAGAACAGGAACTGTGATTTCTCAGAGGAGGTTTTGAGTCACACCGAGCCCTTACACTGTAATACAATGTTGGGCAAGTCTAAGTTAGAAACTTAGGCACAGCATGAACCAGTGCTGGCATGTAGATGTGCATAATTTCGCAAGTGCTCTTTGAGATACTTGCTTGCACTTGCTTTTCTGTTCTCCTACTGTACTACATCTGGGAGGAAATAATGTGCTAATTTCCGTTTAGCACTAAAGATATGATTGGTTTGTGAAAAGCAAAGTTGTAGGTTAAAATAAACCCCACTTTATCCAATTACCACAGTAAAACGCTACTTATACATGGATGCATTACTGTTACAGTGATCCAGGGTGCGACAATTTGGGCCATGAATGCCACTAAACATCATCAGCGGTGCACAACTGAAGTTCTCGCAGTTTCTTGTTGCGTGTAATTTAAATGTTGAAAAACATGTATTTGCATAGATGCCTGCTAACACTCAACTCAACTCTTCTATGAAGCACTTTAAGCAGCCATAGCTGGGACAAAGTGCTGAACATACATAAGAAAAAGAGCATAAAACATAAAAGACAATATAAAAAACAATAAAACAATGACAATGTTAAAACGACAAAAACACTAGCTAGTCAACTGACTGGAGGCACCGGCCAGGAGCATGATATCATAAATATGTTAACATAAAGAAATTCAATTAAAAAAAAATCATCATTTGGTAAAACTAAATTATGTGCTAAATTATGTACAGTTAAGTGCACCTGTGCAACTCGTGTGACAAATAAGTCTGGAGCGCTGTATTAACAAGCATGTAATATTATAGAAAATACCATGTTAACAGTGTTGCAGTACCCAAATTCATACCTGAGTAAAAGCCTTAAAGTATCAGGTATTAAATGCACTTAAATATCTCAGGTAAAATGATATCACACAAATCAGTTCATCTCATCTGCAAAGTAACTAGTGACTAAAGTAATCAGATAAATGTAGTGGAGTGAAAAGTACAATGGTTTCCTCTAAGTTATAGTAGAGTGGATGTATAAGGTAGCAGAGAAAGGAAGCTAATCTTTCACTTTTGGTCAGTGTTAAAGTATTTAGATCCATTAAAAAAGTACTAATACTTCACAGTAAAGTTAAAGTGCATTATTGCCCTCTTGACATTTAATAGAGACTTAAACATCTGTCTTTGTCACTACACATTGATATTAAGTACAAGGTAACTGTTATACACCCGTGATATATACCAATGAACAACTGTGGCTGAGTGGAGGAAACTATCAAAAACTGGAACATTACATTTCTGGTGATTTAATTTGACTACACAGTAAAGTCCTTCATTGACTTCCTTAAGTTGCACAATATAACACTGTGGTTACTGAGGGCTGAACTGATTTCAAAGTTCAATGACTCAGAGAGATTAACAGATAAAAGTGTTGCTATGCCTTTATATATGGACTAGTGCACACAAAACATTACATGAAAACATACATTAGTTCCTATCTATATAAAGAGTCAATGCATAGACACAGAAAGTCTAAGTCTTACTTGTTGTGCAGAGATCTTCCTAGAGTGCCTGACCACCGCTGGAGGAATGTGAAGCTCTCAGCCTCGAAATATAATGACAACCCTTTCCACCAATGGAGGAGCTGCAGGGTTATCAACATGAACAGGCAACAGACGCCACCTGTTGGCAAGAATGGTAACAGCTGCAGCCATCTGCACATGTGTGGGGGCCCAAGGGTGACAAGAAAAATACAAGAAAATGAACAAAATGTGTGATTTAAACATTTATTCTCTATACTCTATATGATATAGCCTTTTGGCCATTACATTATATAGCCAGTAATGTTATGTAAAAACACATTTATTTGGTAGCTTTAGTAACCAGGTACTGCAGAGATAACATGCAGTATCAGGGTCAGAGTAGCACATTTTAAAGTGATTTGTATCAGCTATGAGATTCATAAAACAAAAACAAATAACAATTCTGATAATTAGAAAAATGCTGATTATTTTACTGAAGTTTTTGGACTTTCACATTTACCAAAGTAATATTTTAAACAAGATATCATTAACACTGCCTCCTACAGGCCTATTCAACTGACATTCACATTCCCTATTTTTGAACTGTCAGAAATATATATAATATTGCTCAGAAATATGTGTTAAAGCATGGCTTTGTTTTTTTTTTTTTTAACACTTTGTTAGTTTTCACAATAGAAAAACATTAGTCTACATGTACAAACATACAGGAACGAACACGTTATCAGTTTGATTCTCGTGATTTCCTCTGAACAGCTGTAAACATTTTGAATGGAGGGGTGTTTTTGTCTTGTCTTATGCAACAGACATGAGTAATGAATGAGCTCATTATCCTGCTAACAGCATGATCAAAGGGCTGCAGTGAGGTTGCTGAGGGCCATTAGTGGAAAAGCTCTGTCCTGCTATCCTGGATGTGTATCACATTTCCATATTAATCCAGACAAACATGATCATTGCTAGTCTGACACATCATATATACACACGCACTAATATGGTATTTATATATACTAGACTTGCACACTTTGCTGTGCCTGGTAATTTAGTCTTGTATTTATTTATTTATTATTTGACTTGAATTTTATTAAGTAGGAACGACAGCTGTTTACAACTCTTGTCTCTCGTTAGGCTCTTATATGTACAGCATAATTAAGATACACAGCCGCCTGTGATCAGTCTCATACAACCAAAAAAATAATCATAATAAAGAAGGTGTGACATGTCTGAATGTTTCCATTATTACATCTACTCTCATTTAGTTCGATTACCTCTCATTGTATAGTTTTACTTTCTATATTTATCAGTTCTTATTTCCGTTCTTGTGCTGCTGCAACAACCTCATCTGATCCCCTCTGGGCATCAACTTAAACACAAACATTGAGGCTTACTATGAAACAACATGTTGAAAAGGTCAAGGTGAAAATGTATCTCCATAACGTAGGTCTGTGACATCTTATCCTCCAGGAAAAAATAAATACATAAAAAATAGATATCTGTTTCCTCTCTATGCTCATGCACGTGATTACACTTCCTGCCTCTGTCCAGCAAAACAGGATGTCCTAATGATGTCCTCATTACTACTACAGGCAGCAGAGGCCTGTGTTCTCTGTGCTGGGTGTGCCTCCAGTCTAATGGTGAAAGTTATGAGTTAGCCTATATGTCTTTGAGCTGAGCGAACTTCACATAAACAGCTTATATCTTTACAATAAATAAACATTCCCACTTTATCTTTTACAGCGTCCACCAGGGTTCATGGGAAGCTTTATACATTTCTACCACAAGGTGGCAGCAGTGTTGTTCTTGTGACTCATTTCCTGTTGTCCAGATGCTGCCTTCATGCACTCCTGAGGAACTATCTCTGCAATGATTAAGCTGCAATTACAAATGTTTGCACATGTGAATGCTCTGGGCCTGTATTTAAATAGAAAACAAACTCATACTGTTGTAAGTTAAGCAGTAAAATACACCTACGTGTAATTTACAGTAATTTGTTGATGCAGTCTTCCAACATCTAGATGTGTCAGTAGTAGGAAACATAAGAAATTACACGCTTTAAAGTTGTATTTAACACTACTTGGTTGTCTGTTTACACTTAGTTTGTAGTGTCCATATTTCTGATTGTACTGGCACATTTTAACGACACTGTCACAATGTGCTTTTGCTTCACAATTAGACAAATCACAACTCAGTCTAAAGGAATAAAAAAAAAAAACACGATTCAAAATGACTAAAAGGTGATTTAAAGTGGGTGTTTGATAAAATTTGATGTAATGATAAAGTTTGTACATTTTGTCTTACAGCTAAACTCATCCAGAACTTTTCAGAATATGGATAAAATGTGGGTTCTGTGTTAATCACCCCTAACAATTCTTCCGTTGCTGACATATAATAATATCCTCCTGGAGATGAACTGCAGCTTTGCTGACACGGGTTCACAGTCTCCGTCTATGAACTTTCCTGACAGCACTTGAAGGCAGCAGTGAATGACCGAACGCACATGACCCCCAGTGAGCAATCAATTGCTCTTACTTGTAAACATGCAGGCCTCCAATCAGTCTTTTTCTGTCAGTATGACACACGAGTGGTATGTTATCGTATGTAATTGAATCTGTCTGATGAATACAAGGAAATTAAATTTCATTTTTAGATTAGAAGGTCTTAAGTAGCTAAAGTCTGACCTGCTGCGCTCCAGTTTAATCAAGCTTTAAAGATTCAACCAAACCTATGACAATAAACATTAACATCAGATTTAGTTGTTGACTGAGAGAGGACTTGCTTTTTACCTCTGGTTTACAAGTTGCTCTTCCAAATAAGAGGGTACAGTCAGGACTGCTACTTTCAAAACAAAACCAGACACAGGCTGACAATCTGTAACCAAATGTTAAGATTATTTCCTTTGAGAATCCCAAAAAAGTTTTCACAGACAAAGGAATGAACAGAAATGTATCATACCGTTTATAAAATTCAAGAAAAGGTGAACTGACAATTCATCAACCTTCAAGCTACCTATTTTTATATGTCTGTGCATTTGAAATGTATTATTCATATTACATTATAAAGTATTTGGGTCAGCAGTATGAAGACATTCATTCCCTAGTTGTTGCATTCAAGGAAAAAAAAACAAAAAAACGACAAACATCTCCAAACATTCAAGTGGAAGGGGGCAGTAACCTCTGGTGCAACATGTTTGAATGTTAACACACAACTAGAGCTCAGACGAATAGTAAAACTGTATTGTAGCTTTACTGCCTGTGTAACTTGTTACAGTGTCAATACTATGGGATAATGTTAAATGCATGATCATAATTTAATGGTAGCAAAAGTATGGAAGAGTGTCAGAGTTAGCAATATCTGTTTTTGTAGACATACTAGTTAAATTTTGATAATATTAGCCGATATTAGCCTCCATAAGCTACTGGTCATACAGACAATTACTAAAATATTTTGAATAGCTTAACAGTTGTCCTCATAAGAAGAAGAGTGTTTAATTTCTTTTTTAAAAAGTTAATGATAATTGCCTAACAAGCAGCATAATTAGCTGACGTAAAAGTCAAATGTATAATGCACAAAAGAAGCTACATTCGTCTACATAATGGACCACAAACATGAGTATCTGAAAATGTCCTGAGGACTGAGCGCTGGACACAAAATGGCCCTCCACTTAAAAAATTAATCTAATTAATTATAAGTTTATTTGCTGTGAGCATTTGAAAATATTCCAGTGCAAATGGATTTTGGTAGAGGAGTGAACCACTGAATAAATGCACATTCTAAACTTTAAAAATGAGGTTAAATTAATATTTTAATCTATAATACATGAAGCTAAATTGGGGTTTATGTCCATTAGACACACCTATTACAATATTAGTCTAATTTTAGATATCCTTGATAATTCACACTCTTCTTACAGTCCTTCGAGGCTTTTGACACTGTTAAGGAATAATGTTGTTAATTCTCATTAACTTGGGATGTTTGGCTTTGAAGATTTCTTTTGTAATGTAATGGAAACACTGTATAGTAATCCCAGTTGTAAGTCTATTGAATAAATCAAGTGATCGGACCATTGAAGCTGTTTTTAAGGGGGCGGCTCTAAAGCCGTCAGAGTAATTGAAGAATTGTCCACTAAGGCCTCTCGTCTTCGCTTAAATCCCATTAAGCCCTGCACTAATCAGGAACCTTTCAGTTTCAGGGTCGATCAAATCATGTCAAGGTCTTGGAGAGAGAATTCCAAACACCACAGTTTGGTTCATGCTTCTTTCTTGGTTATTAGTATTACGCGCCCGACTGACGGGCAAGCCAGCGTGATAATCCAGTGTACCATGTTCGCAAACAACTGGACAAGATTTACATGTTCTAAACCTTAAACACTGGGGTTTCTCCTCTGTAGGAGAGTATTAGCATATTATTCACAAAGAACATTGTCAGAAGGATTACATAACACTCATTTAAAGCTGTGAGAATTCATCAGTAAGGGTGCAGTAACAGCGAAATGTTTGCCTGCCGGGGTCAGTGGCCTAAACCGACAGGACACTTACCCTCAAACAAAACACTCTGACCCTGAGTGCCAACCAAGCCCAAAATCTGTTCAATAAGAGCACGTGAATCATCACCAAGGTACACAGTGTGTCCTCCTACACACAACTGACAAGGCACCAGCACTACAACTAGCTGGAGGACAAAACAGCTGCATGTCTGGATACCGTGGACTTTCTCTTTGAGCCCAGGATTAGTCTCAATCACACATAAGATTGTTTGTTCTCAAAAAAAGGGAAACGTGCAGGTAAGTTTCTCATTTCTAAGTGGGCTCATAATGTCTAATTTTATTTTCTTTGAAAGTGGATGACAGCGAAATAAAATATAAAAAACAAAAATGAGTACTTTCATGTGGGATTTAAATTCTGACATGACTGTCACGCGGTAATTATTCTACTTTTGGACACCTGAGAAGCGCTTTAATTCCTTTTGCTTTTCCCAGATGAGTCAACATGCCGACTGGATCAGTAAGACTGCAAAGCATTAAAAAACTGGGACAGGAAAACCAAAGCTATGACTTTTCGGGTGAAGGTAATGCACTTTTATGTTAACTCTGAGGCAGAAGTGCTACAAAATGATCAAATCATACTGGGAAGGAGAAATTATTTTGCAGCTAGAGATGCAAATTGAAATTTTTTATTTATTTATTTATTTATTTTTGCAGAACCAGCTGGCTCCTATATGTAAGTATTCTTCTGAGTATTTTATGTTTATCATCTTTTGGTCTTAAAGGTGCACTATATAGTTTTTATTCCAGAACTAACTCAACTGTCAAACTCTTTGTTTTCCTGACTGAATAAACCAACTGACCTTAAAGGATTTACGATGACACTTTTTACTTTGTTTATATGTGGCGGACCCTGCCACCTTTCTCGCTTCAAATGGTGTTCTGGGACCTTATTTTCCCCTGAGAACAGCTTGTTTAGTCTCTTATGGAAAGGATAAATATTACTGAGTTTGTATCATTACCTCCTTAATATTGTAAGTATTAAGTTCAAATCTACTCACATCTTCATAATGCCTCTTAAAGATCTATTTGTAGAAGAGGACTGCTCTTTCTCTGGAGGTTGTTGTCAGTGTGGATGTACTTCAGACATCACAGCACTCTGCTGGAACGCATTTTAATATCTAAGCATGGTTTTACAATCCAAGGGCAAAGTGCAGTGATGAAACAGTAGAAAGAAAGAAAAAACAAAAGAAGCAAACAGAAAAGGCAGCCTGAAACGTGCTATCACCGCAAACTGGAGGGATTTGGCTACAATGTGTGGCTGTCAGCCCTTCCACAAGAAACCTTGTTGCTATAAAGAGAGTTATTTATGATGAGTTCAATGACCTTGGCCGTGTGTATGCATGTAGGCATGTAGGCGGAGGGTTTATAGAGTCTTTATATTCAGTCTTAAGCAGCTACACAAACACTTCACAGAGCACAAATCCCCTTCACTGATGCGTTTATATATCAGAAATGCTTGTTGGCTGCCATCAGCAAGTTCCTGTGAGGTTACTACAGCTGACCCTGAGAGCTCAACACACTGCAGCTTCAACAAAACACAAGCAAACAGGGCTGCAACTCGAGATTAATTTAAAATGTCATTAATCTGTCATGGATAAATGTCATTAATCTTAATAGATAAATTGTTTGATTTATAATATGTCAGATAAATCAGCTGATCACCAAATCCCAAGATGACAACAAACCAAATATGTTCAACTTACTGCCATTCATTTTAGAAACTGAAATTGGAGAATTTCCCTTTTTTTCCCCTTTAAAATTACTCAGGTTAATGAATTGATTATCAAAATAGTTTATGAGCTAATGGTCTAGTTGATTAATCATTGCAGCTCAAACCTGAAATTATGTCTTTATTTTTTTATAAGCAGTAAGTTCCCATTGGTATTTATTTTGTGTGTTTTGCTCTTTTTCCTAAATACTGTTGCAGTGTGTTGAGATCTCAGGCGCAACACTGTGTAAATGGTTGATCTATTAAATTTAAAGTTTAATGTGTGATGAAGTCTTATTGCGTTGAAGTGTTTTTTTTAGCGGTTCACAGTGTGCTTCCTTTTCTTCCATTCAGGTCCATGACAACTTCAAAGGACAATGAGAAGTGAGTAAAAGATTGACACGCTGGATAGTTTGTCTCTGGATAGTTTGTCTCTGGATAGTTTGTCTCTGGATAGTTTGTCTCTGGATAGTTTGTCTCTGGATAGTTTGTCTCTGGATAGTTTGCCATCTCAATAAAAAACTGATTGGCTCTTTTTCCAAACAGAGATCAGGGAAAAGAGGACCAACCAGCGATAAGGGTCGGCTTCTTTCAGCTGGTAAAACACCCTCCAGATTTCTTAATCTTCGCTTTGAAACATTCACCCTTTGTCTTCACCTCTACTAATCTGTGCGTATTCTTTCCAGTTCCGTTTTGCCACATGCCGCGATGTACTGATGATGGTGATAGGTAGCGTGTGCGCCGTGCTGCACGGCTCGGCCCAGCCGCTCATGCTGCTGGTGTTCGGTATGCTCACCGACGCCTTCATCGAGTACGACGTGGAGCTGAACGAGCTGAACGACGACAGGAAGGAGTGCGTCAACAACACGATCCAGTGGAAGAGGAACTACACGGCGGCGAACAGCCAGAACAACTCGGACTGGTTCATGCACAATTCATCATGGGAGATGCTCCGACCGCTGGGCAACAGGTCGTGCGGGTAAGTGTGTTGTGAGTAATGCATGAGGTGGGCGAACATCGTGTAGGATGTGATGTTAAAAGTTGGAGATCTGTGTTTAAGTGAGTATGTGGTTTTGTCCTCCTCACATGTCTGATTTATTTATCCGTCTTTCAGGCTCCTCGACATTGAATATGAAATGACATTATTTGCCTTCTACTACGTTGGAATTGGAGCAGCTGTCTTCTTGCTGGGATACTTTCAGGTTGCTCTTAAAATGTCACTTTTTTCATACAAAGAGAGACAATCTAAAATTAGATTAGTCTCTGAGATCCTTGGCTTTCACTTAAATCTAATCAGCACGACACAATTTGATCACATCCAGCTATGAAGTCTGGAGGAAATTTTTGAGCAACATCTGAAATCCTCTGCTGAAATGTTGTCAACTGCGCGGCAACAGATCAAATAGTCATCTCTTTCTCTACTCTCAGGTTTCTCCCACAGTCCCTAAACACTGCAGTTATCAAGCCTTTTCTAGACACATCACTAAATGAACCATTACAGGCCAACATCAAACTCCAAATTCATGAGTAAAATCATAGAAAAGCTTTTTTTTTTCCTCCAACAACCTTCTGAGCCATTAACAATCCAGGCAACACCACACCAGAACACCAAGACAGGCAGCTCTTATTAAGGTTATAAACTACACAAAATTATTCCCAAATATTGGTAAAATGTCTTGGATTTCAGGACAGAAATGATCCAACTCAAAGCGTGAAGGGTTGGAGATATCCTGACTTTTCGCGCCTATGGATCAAACTGCTTTATCCTACATATCCCATAAAGCACCTCAATAGCATTCCCTCGGCTGCCCTGCTTGCTTTTATATCCAGCAACAACAACAACAGCACTGCTGAGAGAAATCTGACTGTAACCTCTGACAGATCTCCCTGTGGGTGACGTCTGCTGCCAGGCAGATCAAGCTCATCAGAGAAATGTACTTCAGCAGAGTGATGAGGATGGAGATCGGCTGGTTTGACTGCACCTCCGTAGGGGAGCTCAACACTCGCATGTCAGAGTGAGTGGCACCGTGATGACGTAATCTCCACTATAAAGAGTATCTCTGGAGTTTCGGTGTGTATGTATTAAAGCGGTCGTGTCTTGTGTTGCAGTGATATCAACAAGATCAATGATGCCATGGCGGATCAAGTGGCCATTTTTCTGCAGCGCTTCACCACGTTTGTGTGCGGCTTCTGCATCGGCTTCGTGAAAGGATGGAAGCTAACGCTCGTCATTGTCGCAGCAAGTCCGCTGATCGGCGTTGGAGCCGGTCTGATGGCTCTGGTGAGACCCAGAGACTTGACTGCCTTGACTTGAATTGACTTTATTTGGTTTCACTTGATCTGACGTGACTTCTTCTCTACTTTATTTCACTTCACCTGACTTGAACTGTCCATAACCAGCTCCTCGACTTAACTATCATTCTTGATTTGATTTTTCTTGACTTGATTTCTTGGAACTTGAACTCTCTTGACTCAGTTTTCTTTAGTTTGACTTCTCTTGACTTTAATTCTCTTAAAGGAGCACTATGTAGATTTGGAGGACAAATTTAAACCCAGAAATATTTTTTTTCTCCATAACTGAATAAACAAGCTGTTCTCAAAGGAAAATAAGGTCCCCTTGAACGCTGTTTCAAACTAGAAACGGTGGCATCGCCCCCTACTTTCTCTCGTCTTTTCCATCAACTTTGCCACTTCACTCTGTTTTTCCTCCAGTTCGTGGCTAAGCTAACAGGGATGGAGCTGCAGGCCTACGCTAAAGCTGGAGCTGTTGCTGATGAGGTGCTTTCATCCATCAGGACTGTGGCTGCTTTTGGTGGAGAGTTGAAAGAAGTCCAAAGGTAATTTCTGCCAGATTGCTTTTCTGTTTATTTGTTTCTACTTCTTATTCCACTCCTCCTCCTCCTCCTCCTGCACAGGTACGACAAGAACTTGGTCTGGGCTCAGCGCTGGGGCATCAGAAAAGGTCTGATCATGGGCTTTTTCACCGGATACATGTGGCTGATCATCTTTCTGTGCTATGGACTGGCCTTCTGGTATGGCTCCAGTCTGGTGGTGGACACCGCGGAGTACACACCAGGAACACTAATGCAGGTATATTACTTACCACAGTGACAGACTGTGAGTCAGTAAGGTGTCTTTGTGTTTACTACAACCACTACTGACAGATTAACACTGTGGCAGATGGGAACATTTACATTTTCTGCCTATTTTAACCTTTTTTTTTTTTTTTTTAAGCGTTTACTTGCTGGATCTAAACTTCTGGTCTTGTCTTTTTGACTGGATGTTTCTTGTGACAGTGTTCTGTGCAGGCAGGCAGTTTTGCTAACGTACTTACCTCTTCCTTCCAGGTGTTCTTTGGTGTTTTGGTCGCAGCCATGAATCTGGGCCAGGCCTCCCCGTGTCTGGAGGCGTTCGCTGCAGGTCGCGGAGCTGCCACCATCATCTTTGAGACTATTGACAGAGTGAGAATACCTGATGTTAGAATTTTGCATGATTCTCATCCTCACAAGGTCAGTTAGTTTCAAAGTTAACCTCCTGCTTCTTGTTGATGCGTCTCATTTTTCACGTCACTGACAGGAGCCTGAGATTGATTGTTTATCCGAGGCTGGATACAAGCTCGACAGGGTCAAAGGAGATATCGAGTTTCACAATGTGACTTTCCACTACCCCTCCAGACCTGAAGTCAAGGTACTTTCAGGATTCACATTTTCTATCATATATAACCAGAAACTCTCTCCGTCAGTGTGACTTGAAACATGGAGTCATGTGATTTCTGCACAGATCCTGGACCAGCTCAGTGTTGCAGTCAAGTCGGGGGAGACGACAGCCTTTGTGGGCCCGAGTGGAGCTGGGAAGAGTACCGCGATCCAGCTCATCCAGCGCTTCTACGATCCTAAAGAGGGAATGGTAGGTTTGACTTTTGCCGCCATCTGACTCAACACACTGAAGCTGCCGCCTTCTTCCCTCTAAGCTTGATTCTAGTCATTTCAAAAATAACCATCCCCTGGGGGCGATAGAAGAACATGATAATCTGTTTCATTATTCAGCCAATGGGTCCCTAACAGCCTCATTTTTCACTTTTACTAGAATTAGAGGTCTTTGCACACCTTCTTTTCTTCCTTTCAGTAGAAGGAAATGGCCACTGGTCTAACAACCCCACCATTTGAATGCAGCATTGCAGCAAGGGGGGAAAAAATGCCACAAATCACAGCAGCATAGTACTTTAATAGCACCATCCATCAATGCGAGCAAATCCTGTTTCTCTGTGCGCCTCCATTTCAGGTGACCCTGGACGGTCACGACATTAGGGGACTCAACATCCAATGGCTGCGCTCGCTGATTGGCATCGTGGAGCAGGAGCCTGTGCTGTTCGCCACCACCATCGCTGAGAATATACGCTACGGCCGACCCGGCGTCTCCATGGAGGACATCATCACCGCTGCGAAGGAGGCCAATGCCTACAACTTCATCTTGGACCTGCCGAAGGTGAAGTTGCTTATGATCACGTGGGAAATGCCCACAAACTCAAAGTGGTTTTGACAACCAACAGGCTCAGCAACTCTGCCTGTCATTTTAAATCTGACAGAAATTCGACACCTTGGTAGGGGAGGGCGGAGGTCAGATGAGCGGCGGTCAGAAGCAGCGTATCGCCATCGCTCGAGCGCTCGTCAGGAATCCTCGGATCCTGCTGCTGGACATGGCGACCTCTGCCCTTGACAACGAGAGCGAGGCCGTAGTTCAGGAAGCTTTGGATAAAGTAAGTCCGACTGATCTACGTGATGAATGAGCTTCTGTTTTTTTTTTTTTTAAATCTCTAAATCCTTCAGTCAGTGTCCTTTTTTTGTGGATGGCCGCACACTGAGTCTCGGTTAACATTCGGCACTCTGTTGTACTGACTGTAATTTGTTGGTTTTGCAATAAAAAAAAATAATGATACCAAAAAGGAAGAAAATTGATGTTGTAGAGAGAGTGATATTGAGTTTAAGTAGCATGAAAGGGTTGCACATTAAATTTCCAAGTCACGGAAGACAAAATATTCACATTTCACTTTTTTATTTGGCTCACAGCATAATAGTTGTAAACTCTGGAGAAGGCTCTCTGTCGAGCCAAACAAACAAGTTAAATGTGAATATTTCTCCTCCTGCACTTGTTACCCTCTATTCTTTTTTTTTTTTGGAATATGCTCCCTGGCTTTTTGGGTCTAGCGCTCCACTGAGAATCCAATTGTTGTAACTTCCTTTTGCAATATTGACTTTTTTATTCCTTGGCAAAACCAGGGGCATTACTCATAATTCAACTCAAATGTGTGTCAAAGAGTCTTGTGTGTTATCCTTGTAGCTGCTAATGTAGCCTGGAGCTGCTAGCATCTAGACTTTGAAGTGCAGAATCGTTTTTTGTTTCCCTTTAAAGAAGGAAATCTAAAAGTGGAGCTTTAATGGAATAAAGAAATGAACATGTATTAATTTGGCAATTATAAAAATACAGTTTTCGCCAAGAGATTCAAGCTGTTGTAAACATTGTTGTTGCTTTGACTCACTTCCTGTCTGTTTCGCAGATAGAAATCTCCTCCTTCCTCTCTACATCAACACACTTGCATGGCTCTTTCTTTGCTTCTAGTGTCTCTCTTCATTTGGCTGCAAAATATTGACAAACTGTGAGGCTAAACTAAATATTTTTAGCTAGTTAGACTCAGGCCTGAAAACCTCCTTCTCCTAGGGGTCCAGAACTCCTGTGCTAGCAGTAGCCCAGTTAGCCGTGCAGATAGCAGGACTAACAACTGAGAGAAGCAGCAGTCAACACAAAACACTGGGCAGTGGCTAGCAGCAACTTTTAAAACTTATCAACATACATTTGTTTTCATCGCAGGTACGCATGGGTCGCACCACCATCTCTATCGCCCATCGGCTGTCCACCATAAAGAACGCCGATGTGATCGTCGGCTTTGAGCACGGCCGAGCTGTGGAGAAGGGCAAGCACAACGAGCTGCTGGAGAGGAAGGGGGTCTACTTCACTCTTGTCACCCTGCAGAGCCAAGGAGACCAGGCTCTGAACGAGAAGGCTCGGGAAAGTAGGTCCAGCAGTGTCGGGTCTTGTTATCTCAGTCTCATATTTAACCCGGGATCCACTGATTGCGTGCTAATTTAATCGATCTCTTGCACTAGTGGCTAACAAAGACGACGAGACAGAGAGGCTGTCCAGGGCGGGCAGCTACCGCGCCAGTTTGAGGTATGACACCGACACGTTCCCAACCACCCCCTGCCCTTAATCACTGCTCATTTGCTTCCTTTGTGTATAATATCCATCTACGTGGTCCTGACTGTGCATCTAAATAGGATTTTACAGTCTGAAATTGAATTGTGTCACGGCCGAAACTGAAACCTTCATTTTCTTAATTACCCTTTTACATTGCGCTGACACTATCATCCAGAGCCACTCACAAATGGTGCGACAGCAGAGGAGGTCCTCTGTCAGCACCATGACAAGAGCCCAGTAATGAGTGCAAGAAGAAGAATAGCAGCAGTCAAGAAGCGACAACATATTGTCCCTGTTCTATTCATGTGCATGAAGTGATGGATAAAAACAATTCAGAAACCTTTTTTTGTTTCAACCTGGTAAATGTTTTGCAGAGCGTCGATCCGCCAGCGGTCCCGATCTCAGCTGTCCAAGCTGATGCCAGACTCTGTTTCCTTAACTGGAGAGCTCGGCCCCAGAGCTTACTCTGTGTCACAGGCAGACAAATCCAAGGTGCGCATACGTTTTTATGTGTGGGAGTGTAAGACCACTAGTGAGAAACGCTCCTGGCACTGTATTTGTTTTTTTTCCCTATATCAATAGCATACACAGATAAAAGCTTTTACTGCCTGCTGAAATCTGTGTGTCTGTGTGTGAATGCTCAGAATGCCATCCCAGAGGAGGAGGAGGAAGAGGCCGTGGAGCCGGCTCCAGTCACCAGGATCCTCAAGTACAACATACCTGAGTGGCCCTACATGCTTTTTGGATCCATCGGGGCTGCCATAAACGGAGGAGTCAACCCCGTCTACGCTCTGCTGTTCAGTCAGATCCTGGCGGTGAGGTTCACGTCCTTCTGAGATTTTCTGAAACACATAAATCAAGTTCATTTTAAATGCCTGAAAGCCACCATATGTAGATGTTGACATGTTGGAATTTGGCCCCTTGTATTTGAAACAGTGACAGCAACAACCTCATGGGGTGACAGGAAGAGTCAATAAACATGTGGAATCTGCTGCAAACTGTGCAAAATCACCATCAGCTACATAAAATCCAGTATTAACACTTTTACAAAGGATGAAGCCAATTTTAAAGGAGTTGTACATTATTTCTTAGAAGGTTGGGGCAAAAAATTATCAAATTTGATGGTGTGACTAACAAGCTAACAAGCTATGCTAGCTTCCTCCGTTTTAGACTCCAACCATCCTGTTTTAAATGCTTGTGTTTAAACTGAGGGACTTTTAAAAACATTTTTGCAGGTATGTATACCTTTAAAAAAAAAAAAAAAAAGAAAAAAAAAAGTGTATTTACATAAAATCCTACATATGGTGGCTTTAAACCATCATCGAGATCTAAGATAAATAATATGACTAACTGGAACAAGCTTGGTGTACAGTGTCATCAGTAAACCTTATGTAAAAATGATAATTACTTCTATGTAAATACATATGCTAATTATTTATTACCATATATTATCACATTGATTAAGTAATAAATGCTCAAGGCCTGATTAACTTTTCTTTTTAATGTGTGTGTGTTTTTGTGTGTGTAGACCTTCGCAATAACGGACCCCGTGGTTCAGAGGAGGGAGATTGATAGCGTCTGCATGTTCTTTGTTGCGGTCGGCGTGGTCTCCTTCTTCACCCAGATGCTGCAGGTAGAGTAGCAGTCTGCTTTAGAAAGACTGATTGTGCTCCTGCCTTCACCCCCTGCCTGTGTTCAAGGTTGTGGGGAAAGTCACAAGAGACCTCCTTTATTTTTAACAAATTAATACCTCCTTTGGATGAAAAGGATCGTCCGACGCCCTGCTGAGAGGCTGTTCCAGAATCATGAGTCCTGACCCCCCTGGTGGAGCGGAAGACAGAGACATCTTATCAGGATACTAATATATTAAATTAGGTATTTTTGAATTCAATAAAAAAAGTACTTCCCATGTTTGTCTTGCCAGGGTTATGCCTTCTCCAAGTCTGGAGAGCTGCTGACCCGCAGGTTAAGGCGGCTTGGCTTCCATGCCATGCTGGGTCAAGAGATCGGCTGGTTTGATGATCACAGAAACAGCCCTGGAGCTCTGACCACGCGTCTGGCCACCGACGCCTCACAAGTCCAGGGAGTGAGTTGCAGCCTTCATACAAAATGATAACGACTTTTAAAAGTGATCCGGTCCCACATTCAGCGATAAACTGACGGTTTTATTTAAAAAGCTGATGAGGTGAGATTTATCCAATACAGCAGGCCGTTTGTTCGTTTAAACATAAATTTAAAACGATTTTATAATATATAGTGCTCACATCCTGCAGAGGCACCAACTAATAATACACAGCGAGGAGGCAGAGCACTACAGAAGAAATCAAGTCAATAAAAACAAAGTTTTGGGGGGGTTTCAGGCTGTGTTGAAGCTTGTAATGCCTTCATTTTATGACTTTTAGGTGGATTTATTTTAGCCCTCCCAAAAACGCTGACATGACCTACACAACACTAAATATACACTATGTTGTTGGTCATTCATTGAGAAACGTAGAGAAACATGATCAACAAAGTATCTTCCTCTAGCTAACACGTCTATTTTTAATAGAAACCAAGTATTTAAGAATATTTATAGCCTCCATTTTGGAATTAAATGTGCTTGCTAGGCAATAATTGGCTGATTTTTGTGGCATTAATGCATTTTAATGTATCGAGCTACATGTGTTTTGAGGAGAATGAGCATATTGCGAGACATCTTGAGTAAAAGTGACTTTTTTCTTCTCTTCCTAAGGCCACGGGCTCACAGATCGGCATGATCGTCAACTCCCTGACCAACATCGGCGTGGCCGTCCTCATGTCCTTCTACTTCAGCTGGAAGCTCACGATGCTCATCCTGTGCTTCCTGCCGTTCATCGCTCTGTCGGGTGGCTTCCAGGCTAAGATGCTGACGGGGTTCGCGAAGGAGGACAAGGCGGCCATGGAGGCGGCCGGACAGGTCAGATATAGTTGTTCTCTGCTAAACAACTCCACCAAAACCTGCTTATTCATCAGCCTCCTGCTCTTATAAATGAAGGACAAGTCAAAAGCATCATCTTAATAATCCTGCTAGACTTTAAGGTGGAAGATGACATCAGCTGACAGCAGGTACAGACAGCTTAACAACAGTGTCTATTTCAGGCTCCAGGTTTCAGCTTTTTTCCCTCCATAACCGAAGAAAAGCTCTACAGCCCTGCAGCTGAACTCAGATCTCGGTACAATGGGAGTTTATTAGGGCGCTCCTGCAATTTGGCAAGTTAGAAACGGAGCTCTCGCTGTCAGGCTTCGACTCCTGCTGAGGCCACCCATGCTTAAAATGCAGCAAAAGACACAGTGGATAAAACCTCAGGCCAGGGAAGAGCAGGAAAGTTCACAATCAAAGGAAAAGTAGTCAATTTACCATGAACTTTCTTTACGCTATCTTAATCATCCCCATGCAGTAAACCTTATCCATCCAAATAAAGTGGATTAGATGAAAGTTTAATGATCCCTATGGGGGGGAAATTGGCTTACTGCAGCAGCATAAAATAGGATATAGATAAGAAGAGAGCAAATGCTTTATCTATATCTCACTCCCCTTCACACATTACAAACACATAAGAGTTATGTGCAGCTTCTTTTCGGCTATCAGCCCCTTTTTTTTAAATCAGGTACCGGAATTTCAACCTGAGTCCTCCGTTCACAGATTTCTGGTGAGGCGCTGAACAACATCCGCACCATCGCAGGCCTGGGGAAAGAGAGGAGCTTCGTAGAAATCTACACGGCCCAGCTCGACGCTCCGTATGAGGCGGCCCTGAAGAAGGCCAACGTGTACGGGGCCTGCTACGGTTTCGCCCAGTGCATCATCTTCTTCACCAACTCGGCCTCCTACAGGTTTGGAGGCTACCTGGTGCGACAGGAGGGGCTCCACTTCAGCCTGGTGTTCAGGTGAGAGGACGAGGCTGCAGAGCGTGGTGTTACTACACAGCTTTCTATCAGTCTTGTTCCGTATTTTTGACTTCTCATGGCTGAAAATGCACCCAAATGCATGGGTTCAGCATAATCCCATGTGAGGATGGCGAACCCTGCCACCTCTAATGAAAACTACTATAAAGAGGTTTACAGAAGGAAACAAAAAACAACCCTGTGGCGAGCCGGTTGAGGTAGAAAGGGACTGACAGATATGTTACATTACACTGTTTTCTGTGTCAGGGTCATCTCAGCCATCGTCACCAGCGGCACAGCCCTCGGCAGAGCCTCCTCCTACACACCGGACTACGCCAAGGCCAAGATTTCAGCAGCTCGCTTCTTCCAGCTGCTGGACCGAGTGCCTCAGATCAGCGTCTACAGCAACAAAGGAGATAAATGGGTATGAGCGCGCCTGTGATGCTGCTCACTGGCATGCCGAGTGTATAAAAAGGATCGATCCAGGGGGAATCCAGATCTTGATTTCTTATTCCTTTATTGTTGGGCGTATTAATTTTACATCAGTCATGAAAGAAAGGGGAAGGAAGGAGGAGGAAATGAAGGAAGTCCTTTTATTTTGAACATCCAAAAGAAGCAAGAACTTCCTGATAACAGAAGCACACATAGTCCTTTTAGAGATGTAAATCCTCTTAAAGAATGAAAGACATTCTTAGTAGATTGTCTTTACTACCATTGTCGTTGGAGAGTCTACCTCCCTTCTGTGGACAGGAGGTGGCACCCTAACGCACCCAGGAACAGACACCAACCTTTGTACCTTTCCCTCCCCACTCTGCTGTGTTTTCAGGATAACTTCCAGGGGAACATTGACTTCATTGACTGTAAGTTCACCTACCCCACCAGGCCAGACATCCAGGTCTTGAATGGGCTGAATGTGTCGGTGAAGCCCGGCCAGACGCTGGCCTTTGTGGGCAGCAGCGGCTGCGGGAAGAGCACCAGCGTTCAGCTGCTGGAGAGGTTTTATGATCCCGACCAGGGCAGAGTGGTGAGCTGAACACTACATATGTACACTGAATCTAAAGTGTGTTATAATCATATACAACCTTGAGTGTTAGCTTGCAGCAGCGTTGTTGTTTTTCCAAATGCCGACCACATCATGATGCAGAAATATGTATAGGCATTTCATTATTTTGGTCTTCGGGCCTGTCTGTCAGCTGCTTATCTTGCCCTGCAGTCTGATAGTTGGATTCAGGTGCAGTCTTTGGATATTTCCTCCAGGACACCAGCAAATGAGAGGTCTGACTTTAAAAACAGCCAACCTTATATTGTCCCAGCAGCTGCTGACCTTTATCCAAATGTCACACATCTCATTCTGACATGAATAAGTCATTTATATTGTCCGCTCTCAGCCTGCGCTCCCCATAAGGATCAGTTGTACCTTGAGTGTCATTGTACAAAGTAAAATCCGTCATTTGTCAAAGTCAAAGAATAATTGCTGGACATTTAGCGTCCTCGGTGATCGAAGCATTTCCGACTCTTCAATGACTTGGCTTCATTTATCAATCAGACGTTTATGCTGACTTTGTGCTTTATTTGAAAAAAAAAAAAAAAAAAGAGAGTGGGCACTCCACCTAGGATGGAGGTTTGTCTTCGTGCCAGTGATGAATCCCTGCCAAGATTCAAATGGCCTTAATTGAGTTGGAAGTGGTTTGGAAACGCGTCGTCCTGATTCCCTGTCTGAGATTTAAAAAGGACAGTATCACCTCTGCGTAGTTAGGAGGGAAATGACATGGAGATGGTGTTATGATAGCTCATTAAGTGGATTGTGTTTCCAGTCTTTGATTATCATATTGCTTTCTACTAATGGTGAAATCAATTGCTTTCCTGCAGCTGATTGATGGCCACGACTCCACTCATGTCAACGTGCCCTTCCTGCGCTCCAAGATTGGCATCGTGTCCCAGGAGCCCATCCTGTTCGACTGCAGCATCGCCGAGAACATCAAGTATGGCGACAACCTGCGGGAGATCAGCATGAACGACGTCATCTCCGCCGCCAAGAAGGCCCAGCTCCACGACTTTGTCATGGGGCTGCCTGAGGTACTGGGGACGTTTTGTTCTCGGGGAGGTTACGGTGAGGTTCTAGTTCGCCTGGGTTCAGAAAAACAGGCAAACACAGGCGGCGATCATGGTTGTTGGAGAGAGGCTGGTACAAACACACAGCGGGCTGGATGTGGGAATGAGGAGCGGGCGTGCAGGTGAGCGTGATGCTTCAAAACGTATCTCATCTCACGACAAGGGTCTTCCTAGAAATGCCCCTGAAGTTCCAGCTGAGACATTCCA
Organism: Acanthopagrus latus; assembly: GCF_904848185.1. Taxonomy (NCBI): domain Eukaryota; kingdom Metazoa; phylum Chordata; class Actinopteri; order Spariformes; family Sparidae; genus Acanthopagrus; species Acanthopagrus latus. Next base: position 8,044,150 of record NC_051062.1, read on the forward strand.
CTTAAGAGCTTCTCCCAAATCTGCTGAGGGCAACGCTGTCAACCGTGATTGGTTCAGACAGGGGACAGGCCTGTGTCAGGGAACGCGAACTAAATAAAATATTCATCAATATAGACTAATCTGATGTATGTGTGCCTCCAAAATGCATTCACTGGTCTGATATTGGTTGTGACAGCTTCGGTATTTTTAGTTTTTGTCCAATCTGCACACACGCTATCAGAGTTGTGTTTCGTGAGACAAACCCAGTGAATATAACTTCTTTTGATTAGAAAGAAGAAAAACTTGCAAAACATGCATTTAAATCATATTAATCAAGACATTAAAGACAGAGTTTTTAAAATGGTAAATGCTGAATTTTGGCCAGGAAACATATGATCAAGAAACTGGATTTCTTCTTATAGACCTCTTGATCTTCTTGATCATTTCTTCTTTCTTCTCTCTCTTGCAAAGAGAGCCATATCACTTCCTGTTTTCCTCAATATTTCTGTAGAGTAAATCAACTTGTCGGTGCTCGCTGATGGACAAACTCTTTTTCTGGTATTTCTGTAGAATCTTCTTGATACCAGTCAGCTGATGTACACTGAAACTGATATATCTACAATAAGCTAATATGGGCTGATGTATCAGCCTGGCAGTGTGTCAGCACTTGTCAGTGCAGCTCCACAAGTCTTCTCACAGATGAAATCAGGTCCGACACGCCTCTTATTTTTAGGAGTTTCTATTAAATTGGCCTGTTAGCGGCTACATTTAGCCCTCAGGAGGTTGTGTTGGCTCTCAGGTGGAGGGAGAGTCTGAGGGCGACTTGTGGTAAGTTTCAGTAATAAAGAGCCCTGGGAGACGTGATAGAGGCAAAGGAAGAGGCCTCATGACATTTTGTCCCCGCTGCTTATTGTTTTTTCTCAAAGGAAACTGATCGCAGGTATTTATTGCCTGTTGATTTTTTTATGACCTCACACAGAAACAAGAAGAAGGGGAGGATTTTTAAAACTTCACAACAAATAAGACATGGCTGTCCAAATGGGGAAATTGAGGACATTTAATATAAATCTTCTTTGTTCCCGTTTCAGAAATACGACACAAACGTCGGCGCCCAGGGTTCTCAGTTGTCTCGCGGACAGAAGCAGCGCATCGCCATCGCCAGAGCGATCATACGTGACCCCAAGATCCTGCTCCTGGACGAGGCGACCTCGGCCCTGGACACCGAGAGCGAGAAGGTACGCTTCGTTAAACCCCCGAACAGCAGCGTCATCGAATGCTAAACCCACAAACCTCACATGACAGCACCGTGCAGCTGCTTGATATTCTCCGGGCACGGAGAGCAAGGAGAGCATGCAGTTAATTATTATTATCATTAACATCATTATCATTCATCATCTCTATTATTATCACCAGTGGCTCACAGTTCATGCCAACCCTCCAGTAGAGCCTCTTTAAGATGAATGTAGTCTGTTGGCCTGTGCTGTAGCTTTTCCAGCTCAAAAGGCTGAACCATGCTGAGGACAAAGAGGCCTCTGCAGCGCACTGAAGCATTCTAATGACAGTAATCAACGCATGATTGTGAAATTGCTATAATTGTGTCTGCGCCACGGGAGAAGTGATGATGGCTCCCGTCTGCGTGTGTCCACGGACGGCGCTTCATGTGCGTGTTTTCTTCGACAGACGGTGCAGGCAGCCCTGGACAAAGCCAGAGAGGGACGGACCTGCATCGTCATCGCCCATCGCCTGTCCACCATCCAGAACTCCGACATCATCGCCGTCATGTCCAGGGGCTTCGTGATCGAGAAGGGATCGCACGACCAGCTCATGGCCCTGAAGGGAGCGTACTACAAGCTGGTTACCACAGGAGCACCAATCAGCTAAGCGCTCAGGGATGCAGCACAATTAGCGAGGCAGCCAAAAGAAACGAATGTAAAGCAGTGTTACTGCCATGCGTCGAGAGAGGCCTGGAAGTGTGCCATACTTGAACAATGCTTGTATTTGGGTAGAGTCCTGTCATGAGCAGAGTCACACAGGCTGTTTATGGGGTGTTTTAAGGTCTGCTATGATGACAGTTGTTTACGTCTTGGATATAAATGTATTGATAATGGCTGTCTTAGTATCTCAAGAGCATGCTGACACGCCACCGGGAAGCAGGAAACTGTCTCCCACACCTGAAAAAGTGCCTGGTATTTAGAGCCAAGTGTACCCCACTACTCACCACAGGCTACTGCACCAAACCAGTGCCTTGGTCAACCAACAATAATCAATAGACATAAAGGACTTCAATACCATGCTGGATATTAATATTGTTCACGTCCAAACACTGTTCTCTTATTGTAATATAGGATATATTAGAGTGATAAGAATTATATATAAATTAATTACATTTTTTTATATCCAATAATTTTATGAATGGTTTTGACAAAATGCTTAGACTGATATAACTCATGTTTATATGCTAAATATCAAGCTAGAGCTAGCTAGCAGGAGATTAGCTTAGCATAAAGGCTGGAAGCAGGGAGAAACTGCTAGCTCTGGCTCTGTCCAGCACCTCTCAAACACATGGTTTAACATGTTGCAGCACATAATTTAACCAATGAACATTTATGTTTGTGTACAGTGGATGGAACATATTAATCAGCGGAATTTATAGGTGCTAATTTGGACAGCATCATTTTGCAGTTTATGGGAAAAGTTTATGGCCTTTCTGGATCAGTTTCCATCACATGACATTGTACTTACCATTTTGGTCTGAAGTTCCAGTTCTGCTCCTGCTTGCTCCGTTTCCCCCTGCCTCTGGTCTTCATGCTAAGCTAAGCTAATCACCTCCTGGCTGTAGCTTCTTCTTGTCTGTCAACAAGAGAGTGAATGTCAAACTAAAGCCATTCAAAATAACATCGTACTGTGTTTTTTGTACATACTTGTTTCTGGATAATTCACTGTAATCGCTTCATGCATTGTATTCCTTGTCCCAGCTGTTTGTTTATCGCTGTCATTGGATTGAAACTGTAATGCTGTATGGATGCTCCTATTTTTTATTGCTTTATGTGGAAGGAAAATAAAACTATCAAAGTGCTCGGCTGAGCCACGTGTGGTATTTATGAGAGTGCGAGGAACGAGATGAGCGGTGCTACATGCTTAGAGTCCCAGCGGGCACCAGGGTATTGCTGGCAGCTACTGAAAACACATCACACAAACAGGCGCCCTTTAAAATACTGCAAGTGTGGGAGTTGAAATCTGTGTATTTCACCTTACTACAGTTAAGTTATTCCTGGTTATGAAAGAGTTTTTTCAGGTACCTTTAATAAAAGTTAGATCATACATGAAGCCTACCTGTGTGTGTCAGACAGCCGACTGTCAGCAGATCTCCATCAGGTGTTTTGAGTAAAGCTGACTAGACCTCTGCTCAGGTTGAACATGACTTGCCTCCTGAATCAGCCAATCAGGGACTACTTTGAAACACTAACTTGGATAGTGGTGCCTTCATGGACACTTGGACATTTACTACTTAACAGCTGTTTTCTAAATTGTAGCATATTAATGCTGTTTGGATATCAAAGTCAAGAAAAACACAAAGCAAACATGTCCGTCTTGAGAAGATCTCTTTGTCTGCTGCATTATATAAACGGTAACTGAAATGTGAATGGGAGTGTCCTTGAAAGCTACAAAATGTGATAAAATGCTATCAGACAGGTCAAAAATATATCTGAATACATTGGTTAATAAAACTACAAGTTAAATAAATAAATCTAACCTGGAAGACAAAAAGATAGATTTTTACTTTTCTCAAAAAAAGAGCTAACTCAAATTTATTGATACAATTATTTCACCTTTCAACCCCAGTTTACCTTTTTTTGTATTAGCACAAGTTACACTATTTTCTGGCTCGCTTACCTGGAAAAACAAACAAACTTTTGAGAATATTTCAGTATACTGATGATTAACATTCAATTTGTTGCCTTGTTTCATGACACTAGTAGCTAATAGCTAATGAGTTAAAGGGTGCTCCTTGGTTTCAATAAATTGGAGTTTACAGGAATTTATAAAGCGGTGGTGTCTTTTTACATTCTGTCTCTATAAAGTACAACATTCATTTGATTGTTTATTGATTTTTGTAGATGTATATAACCTTTACTGCCTTTTCTCAGTCTTCAGGCTCCGTGGACACACCACCAAACGAGAGAAAATGGCTCCTACTTTCAGCAACATTACCGCATGATGATAAAATAAGTTTGACAGAAAAACAAGGGCAAGAAAGCGGTCATCGTGATGGATTACATATATCAGGCGAGTTTTCTCTCTCAGCACCCGGCAGAAATGAATACAAATCACACGCCGCCTGCGAGGTACTGTAGAAAATCCACCTAAAAACGACACACGGCACACTTTGGAGCTCCCGGTTATGAATGTGTGATTTGTGTTTTAATAGCCTAGTACAGGCAAAATCACCGGTGTAGACATATAGTGGTAAACCAGGACTTTGTTTTTGTAGCTGTCAATCAGCTGTTCAAATGACAAGGTGACAGGCTTGTAATAAACACAGAGGAGTGCTGTACCAGCACCAGCATAGTATGGCAGGACTGCATTAAAACCTGCCGCTCTGAAATGCCTTCTGCTGAGACACATGTTGGGATAATGCATGGCAGGGGCTTCCTGCTACGTGAAGATAATACTGGATGGCAGCATTTCAGGACTTAAGTCGTTTGTGGCTGAGAGCCGCTGTAGGTCTCTCCCTCTGCTTTTTTTTTCACTTACATAAACTAAACCTTGAATAAGCAGCTTGATAGCGTAACGCAGCTACTCAGGAACTCCGTGACTGAGTGAATTCTTGACGGGGGGAATATTTAATCTGACGCGGCCGCCCGACTCCTTATTCCCGCGCTAATGTGTGTTGACGTCGCAGCTTGCGACAGCCGTGGCGTCAGAGTGCAGAAGTCAGAGACACTCCATCAGTTAGCGGTAATATGTGATCACACCGCACTGACCTCTGGGAAATTGAGTCTTTAATCACGGCATCTCTGGAACCCAGACTCCAGGTGGATTAGCATTCCTCAGATGCAATCTAATCTCACGGCTCCTCCTGCCAATTCATTCAGCGAGAGGACACTGTTTGACTTTGTGCCATGTAATGTCAATGCAATTCTGATTGATGAAAGCAGGCGCCGCGGGCCGGCTGATGTGTCTCTGCTGGGGTGTGAGTGATAAGCGGGATGTACGATCTCCGTATATGTTCACATAAACACAGCGCAGGCAAGCACCGAGAAAAATCTGGCCCGGTGTTCATTGTAAATAATAATTTCCCTGGAGTTGACTTGCACTGCAATTGCTTCATAAAATGTTAAAAACTATGCTAATAATTAATTGAGCCCAACTCCGAAAACTCAAATTAGCTTTATCTGGCGCATTCACGCGCATTATTGTGTGCACCTTTCATAATTACATCTCCCCTTAATTTCCCACGAGGATAATTTGCTTCACCGTCTCTCCGCCCCGCGTGTCGGACAGCGGCCTCTCCAAAGGATTTAAAGTGCTGACAGTCAAGAAGCCATTACAGCTCACTGAAGGGATGGCCAGCAAATTGGTTGGCCCGCAGGAGTAGTAAATAAGATGGAGAGGGGACCCTTGTTTTTTCACCTTGTCAATAGCTGGCCTTAGGGCAGTGGTGTGTTCGAGTCAGAATTTAAATGCGGTAGAGACTCAGGAGGAGAGAGGAGATTAAAACGAGACTTGGCTTCAGGTTAGAGGGAGCATGAGGAGAAAGTTCCATGTTTGATCTGAGAGAGCAGCTGCGGGTTTTGCAGCCACGATGACTGACTGGAAGTGTGTGTTGCTGTGAGAATCTTTTTTTGAAAGCCGGGTTGTACTGAAAGGTTTTTTTTTATTTGTTCAGCAGGTATGTTGAAGCATCCTCTTGACTCGGGGTGGTAATTATATTCTGAAAATACATGCTTGACCTTGAATCCATGCAAAACATCCACATTGGTGGTAGATAGCAACAGATTTTAAAGGGGCTCTGTGGCAGACAGCATCTCTAAGCTTGCACTGGCTACTCTGCTCTCTGACCTAAGTTAAAATAACTCAGCATTAACTACAGCTTTCACACTGGATATGAACAGTAAAGTCCGAGATGAATGTTCTGTGCTTTTTTGATCCATCTTTGGAATTTTAGCACTTCATACTTCTTCACCTGACTTCCTCCTTCACTGCCGTAATAAAAACTTTGGCCACCAGAGGTCGCCGCCTCACAAGAAGCTGCTTTCAAAGATGCTCTACAGTTGTTTTTTTCTGGTGAGGACAGCCTGGGATTTTTAACACTGCTTTAAAAAAGCAAATTGTATCCTTTTGGTCTGAGCTTTTTGCTTTCAGCATAATTCCATCATGAATGTGACATTAGCGTGTGTAACTGTGTCTGGGTTTTGATATGATCCTTCCATCTTCCAAGAAGGCAGGAAGAGTAATGAAAAAAAGCTGAGGTTTCATCTCTTTTTTTCTGGCGGGCTCAAACGTGGACAGTCCCATAAAACTAAAATTACGACGGTCATTGTAAAATAAATCCATACTTGAAGATGTATCATTAACCCAAGGGGAAGTGAAAAGGAGCTACAATATAACACGAGCCTAATTCCATCATTACTGATGACAGTCATTACCATTAAAGCTTTTCATTATCATAATCATTATTACAGCACCAATAACAGACTAACTGTGACCACAGAGAGAGCAAGGGCCCGAATTAGAAGAGGATCCTGGAATACATTTGTTGATACTCATCTTTATGAGTGTGGGAAGGATTCAGATTAAGCACAAACTATCAGGGACTGAACATAGATCATAGATGTTTCCCATCTCCAAAAAGAAAAAGAAATGAGGACGTGCAGCAGGAGGGTAGAAAACACATTGCCACAATGTCATTATAGCATTTATATGGACATTTTCACTATTAAGAAATGAAGAAACTCTCTAAAAGGCAATAAAATTCATTTCTTGAGGTGGATTTGAATGTGGCAGTCTTTGCATTCCCAAAAACTTTCTCCAGCTGCGTGCCTCATGGTCACAGAAATCTGTCAGCACATAAAATTCCAATTAAAAAACAGCGCTGTTGTTATCTCACACCAGCAATGCTCACATATGAAGTTCCTGCTGTTTGCCTGCTGCACCTGTTAAGAGCGCAGGATATCTGGATATTAGCCACGTTGGCAAGAGCTAGCTGCAGCTCACTGTTAAAAAGCACAAGATGTATGTCACCATGTAGCATCTGCAGGGAATCATGAGAAGAAACCAGCAGAGAGCCTTTATTTACCATGTTAGTGAGCACAGCCGAGCCACTGCAGTTGTGTCCTCTTGCTTCCAGCTGTTATGCTAAGCTGAGCTGAGCATCTCTTGGCTCGAGCTCCACGTTTTAAGAGATCAAATGAGATTAAAGATAAGAATAAATCACAGAACTGTGAGGTAACTCATCTTTCGTGTACAGTAATGTGATCAATTTTTAAATGAGTACCATGTGATGGGTTATTGATTTTTTTTTCCAGCTCGTCCACATCACTTGCCCGGCACGCTAACCTTTTTACACCCAGACAAAACCTCCCACATCTTGCAATCACACTCACACAAGTCGCACTTAGTTTACATGAAAATACACCTTTGAGGTCTTTGTGACACTGAAATATGACGGCATTCTCCTGGTGACGGTCACGTGGACACCGGCGGCACGAGTAGATCCGTTTATTAACGTTCCCCATTCAGTATTTATCCCTTCGCTCCTCCAAGGTGACCTTTCGGATATTGTGACAGACAGCGTCCAATATTCTGCCCGCGGCACATGCGAGAACATACGAGATGAACGACATTACGCCCCTATTAAAAAAAAAAAAAAAAAAAATGAATTCAATTTCCTCCTTATCCTGATTGTAACGGTTCTCTTCTTTAACGGTGGATACGCCTGATAAAAATCACAATTATGAAGCAGGAATTAAAATAGAAATTATAACCCTCTGAGTTTTGTCGAGGTTCTGAGCACTGCGGCGGGCCTCGGGTAATCCTATCTGTTCGCAAAGCATTCAAGTGCTAATTCAAGTTTTCTCGCAGGCGAGTTGCGGCGGCTTTTCATGATGCTGTGTGAGCAGCTCAGCTCGCATTACTAACAGACCTTTGTCACCCCGAATTCACTATTTCTAAACAACGGGGGATGTGCGAGTGCTAAAACCAAGGTGGTTATTTTGGATAATGGGATTGTATTTCTGTCATTTTAGGGCTAAGAGAAGTAAACCTTGCTATTGTGCCACTCAGCATCAGTGAGTACAATTTGCGCTGCCTGGCCGACCCACTCACATTTGTTTGTTTAAGTCAACAGCACATCTCGGTGGGAATGAACTGGACGTCGGGCGGACGATGAAAGCATTCTGTAAACACGCCGGCCAATCTGGACCCACATCAGATCTGATCCACGGCTCACGCTGGGCCACATCCCACAGCTTTCTGACCTTGGACGCCGCTCAGTGGGCGAGCGCACACGGAGGCGGCCATTAATCTCTGAATTCATTTAAAAAAAGCAGGGTGACGCTGGGTCGTCTTTAAACCAGATACGGCAGGTTACGAGCCCTTCGGAGCCTTTGCTCTGCTGACCCTGGTTATAAGAAAATGTCCCCACTGGGATGAATAAAAGTGGTGTGTGGGCAGCCATATTAAACCATATCATGGCTTGGTGTTCATTGTTGATGCAGCTGTTGCTCCTGGGAACCAGAGAGCACCTTCCTGTAACCTCGTGTGATTTGTTGCTGCACCCAGCCGATATTTCTCATTTCAGCATCCCCGAGAAATCCCCCCTTGTTCAATCCCCTTGAAATAACCCAAGATAACATTAATGTGCCGCTGTCTAAGTAGGATGCCGTCTGAGTACAAATTCTCAGCCAAGATACAGTCTCTGAACGGAGCCATTAGCCAGATTAGCAAATAGCTTTTCAGTAAACGAGGCGATGATTGACCTTGCGGTGATACCCGGGCCGAGCGACCGGTGAGCTTGGCTGATGCTCACCCAGCTCACTGAGTCCAGGAGCGCCACACGGCTCCGATATCGCACTGAGCGAGCTCAGTTTCCAAAATGTGACTAAACTAAGACATCAGTCTGAGGCCAGGCCTTCTGACATGAAACAAGCAGTTTACACAAATACCAACTAGAGACACGCCTGCACTAACACCACCTGTTAATTATTTCTATACCCACTTACTCCTTAATACTCCTGACGCAGGAGCATAATATGGACTACAGCGTACCAGGTCTGACAAAAGGAATTCACACCTGGAAAACACAGAAACAATCAATGCTTAGTATCCACATCATTTCCACGAGGCTTATCTATCAGGGTTCTTATCTTTTCAAGGTTACGATTTCCTGTTAGAAGTTTCTGAAAATTGAAATCAATATGACAGTGCCGGTGTTTCCCTTTGTTGCTATCGCAAGCCTAGTCAACCATCAGGCACTCAATCCATATGAGACAGCAGAAGAGTAGATTTCCAGTGAATAGTGGAGAATTCTCTTGCTGGCAATAATTAGAGTGAGGAGGCCAGAGGAGAAACAAAGCAGCAGATTGGAAGAGTGAGTTATATCAACATTTGTTGACTTTAACCTGAAATATGCCACGTCTCTTTGTCAGTTTCCTGTTGCATGTTACCATTCAAGGTTAGAACTATAAATGTATTCCAGCGCGTCTGTGATAAATGCTTTGACAGTTATCAGAATCTTCCTCTTGACGTTCCCTGTTCTGAAGGACAGAATCCAGCTCTGTAAAAGAGTTCGGTAAGAGTAATGGACGCAGGCATGCTGAAATACTATCATGGCCACTGATGTTGCTCTTTTCATTTTAGATCTACTTTGTGGATTGTTTTTCATCTAAAACAAAACAAAAGGATATTTCCTGGGGCAAAAAAAAAAAAAAGAAAACCCAATAAAATTTAATTCAAATGCAGACAAAGATAAACATCAGTCCCAGTGCGAGATCTCTTTCGACGCTCCATTTTGCTCCGACGATCACCAATCCCACAGGGGGAGATCTATCATAGCAGAGGCAGAAATACCAATTTCTCATCCCACAGTGGTCTCAGCAGACCAGAATGCATTGCAGCTGTAGTACTTCTTGTGGTTTTTTTTTTTGACTAACGGCTGATTTGCTTTTTCCACCTACATGTTCAAACCTGCAGCTGAGAGGAACAAGAGAACACCTGCTCTCTCCCTCCCGGGACAGATGGCTTCGACGAAGTTTCCAGAGTCATGAAAGAAAGTGTAGAGTCGCAAAAATACTAAACTTTTTTCCATGTCTGGATTTTACTTTTAAATACTGTTACTAGACCAGTGGCTCCTAACCCCTTTGACTTGTGAACCCTCAAAATGAAATCAAATGTACTCTGACCTCAGCGCAGCAGATTCTCGACTCGTGTAGGAGTTTTATTTATGGAGGCCCGCAGAAGTGGTGGAAAATAACCAAAAATCACCAAACAGTCTGATAAATAAAGATAATTTTGAACAGAAACAGAAATATTTTAGGCCCGATAGCCTGCTGTGGTCTGGACAGATTGAAAGTAGTGGTGGGAATGAACCAGACTCAAAGGTTTGGTGCCATAAAACTAAAAACAATCAGCAGAAAAAAACCTCTCTGTAGAACTGAGTTGGGCTTTTAATTCCCTGTGGGCGACTTTCTTCCACATTACGCAGTCACACCATTATTTTTATTAAACGTTCAGTCGTGTTAAATGATGAACGGCGGGTCAGGTGGTTGCACTGAGCCATAATTACCTTCATTTCTTCAAGACTAAACACTGTTATTATGTGTGAAACAGCTGTGGTGTAGCGTTTTTTTAACCTTTTTATTCTGAACGATTATAGTTTATAAACACATGATGCTGTTTCACTTTGGAAGGGTGGGCCTCACACTGGCAGCGTGGCGCGTGCATGTGTTTATACTGTCGGCGGGGTGTAATTACGGTGCTGTGCCTATTTGCATAAGTAATCAGTACTGACAGACACTGGTCTTCCACCGTGTTTAGTCAGCCGGCTGAACGCTAACAAGAGGAAGGACTTGTGAAAATGCTCGAAGTGAGTGTCGGCTGTTACCCCAATTTGCTCGCCGTGTCAAAACAACGGAAATCCACCGTCAAGAGATTAAGCCGCGTCATGTGACCGGCTCCTCCTTCCTCACCCAGAACGACACCAGACAAGCCACAAAAAGAGGAAGAAGAAAGAGGAAAAAGATCAACCAGCCTGATTAAAGGCATCCCTGACAAACTTTGTTCTGCTGCAGCCCCTGCCGCAAAAACCTCAAAGAGCGTAATGAAATAAAGCGGCCCGGTAACATGAAAGTGAAAGCCTGACGCCGGGTTCAGTGACTCCATGTCGGTGAGGTGCCTCTTTTCTCATCCGAGCTGACGCTGTTGTAACAGCCCCCTAAGGTGGGACAGCCAGTGGAGAGGGTGATTTGTCATGATTGGCGGGGGGGGGATTCAAAGCTGGCGGTGACGTAGTTCACACGTGTGAGCCCGTGTCTGGTGTGAGCGCGCCCATGTGTTTGTGAGTGTGTGTGCATCCATTAGCTTTTTCTGTGTGCTCACAAACAAAATGTTTGCGCCCATGTATCTGACTTACCTTTCAGTACCAGACAAGGTTACGGTTATTATGACTGTAAAGAAAGCCCCTGGAGCCATTCTCTAGGTAACGGTTATTGTGTCCTGCGATTATCTCCCATCAGCCCCGAGCCGTCACATCCTCCACAATCCCCCGCGGACACGGGCCCACCGCCACTTAATTTCATTGTCGATTATCTCGCAAGAGCGCGGGGAGGAAGAACAGCGCTCCTGTATTAAGTAAATTGGAAGCGATAGGAGCGAGGGAGAATCCTCCGATGTAATGTTAAGAGTTGACCTTCCTCCCTTCAGCCTGCTGAGACCCCCCCACACACACACACACACTTTTCAGAGTGTTTGATTATCACTAAAAACTTTGTCTCTGTAGAGGCAACATGATCTACTTCCTCACCCACGCAGACACATTCATACACTGGCATCAACAACAGACGCACCACCTTCAGTCAAGTATGAATAATGGCAGCCATTAATCTCCCGGACACTTGAGGTTTGATTGAATTTTCCGTAAAGCTCGCCCTGACACAGCTCAGGTTCTTTTCTTTTTTTTTTCCCATCTTCGCAGGCTTCACGTTGTCAGCCGCAAAAAACCCGCGCTCTGCACCGGATTTGTGTGATAAATGGGAAGGACTGCGGAGAGAGAGCGAGGTTATCAGTCGGAGGACGGCAGGGAGAGAAACTGACGAGGGAAATGAGATGATTACTGGAGGCCGGGCAGAGCGAAGGGTGACGCAACGTCACGTAAGGAAAAACAAGTCGCATCGTGCGGGGATTCCCTCGCGGATAATGGTTACGATAAGAAAAACCATCTCGGAATGTGTAACGCTGCTACAAAAAAAAGTTGTTGAATCGTGGAAGAGTAACGAGGCCAAACATTCTGGCTGGTGTCTCCCTCAGTGTGGAGGCTCGATGATTGTCACTGGTCCAGGTGAGCAGTGGCAGGTGCACACAACCAGACCCAATCAAGCACTGGCATTAAAATGATACACATGATAGATTATAAGGAAACAAAACACAGAAGTGACTTGAGGATATTAGCTGACAATAAAACCAAATAAATGAATGTAAAAAAAAAAGAAAAGAATGTTAGGCACCTAAAAAAGGTGGCGTTTGAACTTAGAATTCTTAGCATTCTTGATGCATCCAAAGAATATAATGATACTCACGTTCTGCCTTTTTGACAGCAAGAAGGTCAAAGAAATGACTTTATATCAGTTTGTCAAGGAGTCATGTTGGACAATAAGTGACATTTTTTGCAGATTACACTTGGAGCAACTGGCAAAGACTTAAATATCATCTTGCCTGCCAGTCGCTGCGTCCGCCTCGCAGGTTTGCAGGTCATCGCCGACCAAATGCCTCAGTGTTTGACAACCTGGGAATGAGACTCAACCGCCAACTGTCTTCATCCAGAAAGTTACATTTTGTTGGTTTAACAACGTGCTGAGAGCTACAACCAATTAGCAAACCTAAGACGGCTGCTGCAAGTCTCGGATCAATAGGAACTTGTTTACTGATGCGTATCCATGTGCAGTATGTGTAGCGTCTGCAGACAAAAGCCCTCCCCATGACAGGCACAAAATGCTTGCATTTCCCTCCGTGCTGTTCTCACAAAGCACTCTGTGTTGACAAGTTCGGAGAAAAATGTCAAACAAGTCAAACAAGGAAACGTCTGTGGGATCCCCCCCCCCTTTCTCCCGCGCTGTCTGTCTATAAATTCATGCATTCCATCTCTGCAAAAAAAGGCTGCTCGAAATAGCGTTGTTTTTCACATTTAAAGCCGTGTTGTCTGTCAACAGCGCGGCGCCAGCCAAACAGCCTCTCAGGCATCTGCTGAGGATTTCTCGGGCATCGCAGCGAGGACGGAATCAGACGAGGGGGGGAAACTGCGAGAGAGGGAGGCAGATAGAGTAGATGGAGGCTTAAGCCTGGCTTAGATTATCTGAGGCACAAAGAGATGGGAAAGGCGATGGGAGACGGAGAAATGGGGCCATGGAGTGAAATGCAAAAAAACAATTGGAGAAAATGAGAAAAGGCGGACTAGTATGGAGTTAAAGAGAGATAAAATACCCTGCCATTATTCTTCTGAGTAAGATTACACGTCTTTTTCAGCCATCGATCTCCGCTTTATATGTTACACTTTTCTGTCTTTAAATTCTCCTCCGTCTCCCCACAGTCTCTTCAGCCGTGTTCCCAGAGGTTTTTGTTTTTGAAGTGCAACACAGCAAGTGAGGTGCAGGTTCAGCTATGGAAAGAGATGGATGCGGTTTTAAAAGAGATTAATTACAACCTGACCGAGCCAATGAACTCCCCTTAGGTCCTCGTCAAAGTGTCCTGCACCGCGGTTAATGAGTGGAAAAGTCCATGTTTAGTCCACAGGCACACTACAATAGCATCTTAGACTCAATGCGTGGACACAGGGAGCTCAATTCTCACCTGCAGAGGAGATGCATGAGTTGAAAGTGACCAAACCTGATAAATTGATGTTTAAAGTCTTAAAGTTTAAAGTGCAGTGAGCTGCATGAGCTTAATCAAAGTCCGTGAGACAGTAAAATAGAGTAGGAGGCGTTTACAATGAGCACTGAGAAAGTCTGGAGGTAGAAAACTTTAAATGTAGCTATCAAATATCATATAAGATTATTTCTATATTGGGAAATATGTTTTAGCCTACCAATATGGGAAATACCTTTTTTCACTTTCTAGGGAGTTAGAGAGATAAATTCAAACAACTCGGTTAAAAAGGGTACAGACATGGGTAGTTAGCTTAGCCCAGCATAAAACCTGGGGAAAAAGTTAGTTCTTAAACTTAATTCAAACACAATATAAAAACGTAAAAACGGGTGGTTTCATAAGGAGTTATGTTTCAACAGATGCAAACTAGCAGTTTTTTAAAGCTTAGCCTTGCATTAACATGAGGAAACAAGACAAAAGTGAACCTGCTCCTGCTTTCTGCTGCACCTTCCTCTTGTGCATCCTAATATGTAACTGTCAGATGTGACAGCATCAATATTTTCATCTTATTCTTATCAAAGATGAGAAAAACAACAACAACACATTCATTGTGGGGTTCGAAGTCTGGAAAAAAAGCTAATGACGACAAGTGCAAGAGGATTTATGTTATTTTGTAATCACGACAGACATTATCATCTTTGAAACATGGCCGATCAAAGATTATCATGTAAACAGAGCAATGAAACTGTGTTAAACCTCCTTCTCATGATTACAGAAAACATAAAAAAAACCCTACTCAGCGCTCTCTAAATACGTTATAATAAGGCTTAATATCCTGAGATTAACAGATAGATTTGCTGTCATGAGACCAATTCAGACCCTCATATAAATAGATCTGTTGATCCCACATTGGAGAATTGGCTAAAAAAAGAATGAACATAGATGTGAATTGAAGCAGCTCTCTGTCCTGGGATGAAGTTAAGAATACTAAATCTGAGCAGTGGAAACAGTGCATGCAGCACATGCAACAATAACTAATTAATTTTTTCCCCAGAAGTATCTTATGATGTAGCTTCAGGCCTCGACAGCCTCATTCGCTCTGCTCTAATTAAGACAACAAGGATTTAGCATCCTTGTATCACATTGGCTGAAAGATGAATGCAAAGTGGCCAAATTCTGTATCTCTGGAGTTTGAGGATAAATATAAAAAGACTGCAATCACAAGTTTTTATTTTTTTTTATTTTAAGGAGGTTATGTTGCTTATGCATATTGAAGTGTAATATGTCACAAACCTCAGTCTGAGCACAGCAGCTATATTTGTATGTACCAGTGTGTTAACATACTTGATTCATATTGTGACACAATTATTATTTGATTAGAAAAAAATGTAAATAATAGTGATTAGAAGGAAGAAGCTAAATCAGGCAGCTAAAATTTATGGTTAAACAGCAAAATTAGTAGCTAAAAGTAATGACAACATCTAAATTCAGTAGCTTAAAGTAATGGTTAAACAGCTAAATTAGGCAGTTAATAGTAATGGTTAAAGTTGAAAGTTGAAATAGTAAGTTGTAGATAAATTTACAAACTGATTGAAAGTGTCCAACCTCTGCCACTTTAGAGCTAGCATTACCAATGCAGACTTTAAGGTGAATTGAAAACAGCGTATCTGGACTTGAGCTTATACATCAGATGAAATGATTAGACTTCCACTTCACTATAGATGCTGCACACAGCTGAGCTTCAGCAGCCTCTGGACTGGCTGGGTGAGCACTGCTGTGTCCCTGAACACAGGCGGAAGAAAAGGATACCTTCATGTACATCATCTAACCACAGAGACGTTGCATAATGCCGAGGTGTCAGGACATATATGAGTCACAGACTGTTCCCAGGTAGGCTAAGTGATAGAAAATAATGCCGTCAGATGCTCATTACGCCTGTGACGGGTACCTTGTTCCTTTACCTGCTTTCTTGACTCTTATGATTTTTTTTCTTTGATTCACAAGCCCATCAGGTATTTATGAATCCACTCTCATGCACATATGCATATTCCTCTGAAGCTTGCAGCTGGTCATAAATATGACCAGCTGCTTTCAGAAGACGGTGATGTTGAGCCCCCTGCTGCCATCAGTTCCGAGGGATCGGCTTCCGTCCCGGCGCATTAAGAGTTAATTTATCGCTCGCGCAATTCAAATTCATCGTCGCTGTCACACTTATCTCTGTCAGGCCTCTACCTCACACCCTGATGTATGCTTCCTATTTAAATCCCATCTATCTGTTATGGATGACAGAAAATAATTCATGCTGCTGAAACGCTGTCATTGACAAGGACGGATATCAATATTAATGCCACGCATCAATATTAAAGTTTTGTTTTACACATCGGAGCAGCAGCAGGGGTTAACTTCCTGCTGCCGGACACACTGGGAATGATCGCAAGACCGGAGGCCACGCAGACCGTGATTGCCTATAAAGCGCCAAGTGACAAGTACGTCATTTATGCAGCCATGCAAAGGCGAATGCACAAGTGCGGAGCTTATTCCGCCCCGCTGCCATTGATTTGTTTTGCCGAGAAGTAATTTCAAAACAAATTTGAATGTTCACTCTGAGAGGCAGCCGGCGTCCAAAAATCGACTTTCGTTTGATGTATATTTGTCAAATGTTTAAAACGTGGCAGACGGAACGAAGATTTATGGCTTCTGTGCTTCTGATTGGCGAACTGCGTCACGTTTGAGTCTTAGTGAGTTGCAAGGAAATTTCAGATTCGCCGACATGCATCCTCCAGGGCGGGAAAAAAAAAACTGGGGACGTGAAACGCAATGTGAGCATGCTTAACCTCATTGAGAATGAATTTTTAAGATATAACATCTAATATTGATCCCGGTGCTGGATGTGCGACATAATACATCGACTAATGCTATTTGATTTAAGCAGCTATATGAAGACTGGCAGAGTTTTATAATGGTCCTGACTGTGTCTCTGCTCCAGACTTTCAAGAACACTTGAAATCTATCGCGTCGAGCTAATCTGTTAGCATGCTGATGACTGTTATTGCAGTGTTACCAGTGTGTTTGACAGCACTGTTTATTATGTGTTTATTAAAATAATTGGAAGGGACACATTTCAGTAGCTTCCTCACAAGGATTTTGTGTGGCAGGGATCCATAAATGTGGATTTATACTGCGGTAGAAGTTGTGTTTTCATAACGGAGTATTTAGATCTGGATTAATGTGATATTTTGGCAAACAGTTTGCAAGTCTTTAGTTTTAAATTTGTGTCGTTTTCATAAAATTAGTTTTTAAAAAGTTCTTCATTAAAATGCTTAAACATAAGGGGTAAAAAAAAAAAAGAAGACAGGATGATAAACAGTCTTTACTGCGTTTTCCCCTTGACGATATTTATGTACAAAAAGGCGACGCAGCAGCTCTCTCCCCGATGACATTGAGGACCGTCAGTGCCAGCAAACACACCTTGACCACGGTGCACAGGTCACTCACCTGTAACATCGCCTCCTGACCCCCAGTGGTCAACCAGGCCAGCCAGAAAATTGGTAATAAACAATTACAACTGGGAACCTGAGAACAGCTCCGTAGTCAAGGAGGCAAACAAGGCCCGTAACAATCCCACCCACCCACTCCACTCATCATTTCAGCTGGCAGGAGATTCAAGGCCCAGCAAGACAGGAACATTTTGGTACAAGTTATTTCAAAAACTCCCCATGAGCACGGCTGCTGCTGCTGGAAGGGCATTTCATGTCTTTTAGCTGTCTTTTTTTTTTTTTTTTGACTCTCTGTTTTACGCTGTGTTGCCAGAACGCCCAGGGAAAATAACCATTTCATGTAAAAAACTAAGTTTTCTCATCGCACTTTTACTAATTTTCTAAGAGCAGCTGGGTCACTCTCGTCTTTGCTTTGTATCCTCTTCTACAGTTTAAGTAGAGAAGCTAAAGAGGCTACGATAGGTACTGTATATAACTTCAGCTGGAAGGAACCAAGTGCCATCTCCAGAGAGGGGTGGTTACCACGAAGAGTAACAGTGCCTACGTTCTACAGCTGCAATGATTTGTTGATGGAAATAAAATTAGTCATCAACTACTTCTGTCAGTTTGTGTTGTGACAACTATACAGTATGGCCAAATTAACAAAGGCAAGGCAGAGCGGACGAGAAAACACAATGGTGGTGCCTGTTCGGGCCTGTGAGAGCTGACCAATAAGAGCAGACTGACTTTTAAAGAGACAGGCAGAGGGTGAACTGAGGTATTGCAGCGATGGAAATGAGCAGAATATGGAAACTTTGAGTATTTTTTTTTGAGCAAAGAGCCTCTTCAACTTAAATTTTTCCTTTTTAATTTTATTTTCTACATCCTAAATGATGAGTCCTTGGGGTTTGGACTGTTGGTTGGACACAAGAACCGATCAGCCTCATTGGGCTTTCTGAGCAATTTAAATTAACCCTCTTGACACATTAGAAACTAAATGATTAATTGTTAAAGGCAGATTCACCGATGATGCTCACACACGGAACCGTACATCCAACCATCACAGCCGGTAATCAAGCACCGCTTCAGGCCGCGTTCAAAGCCGAGCCCACTCACACATCGAGCGGTTACTGTCATTTCAGGGAGGCTGTGATGCGTCGCGGCGTCACTCTGATGACACTCTTTCCCGGAGGAAGACGGGGATTGTGCGGCGGCTCCCCAGCTGCTCTCAATGAGCCTCTTTCTCTCACCTTGGTGTAACTGCGCCCTGCACAGATGGCAGATTGCTCGGCGCCAATTTATTCCACGGCTATTTTCCTCGTAAACATCCTCCTCCGCGCCTCGAAGGGCGGGTCACGAGGAGGTCATGCTCGCTGAGAGGCTGAGGAGGGCCGAATTTAGGCCAGGAGAACATGCACGGGAAAATGAACGTGTACTCGCGGATTAAAAGAATTCTGCTTTTGCCTGAGATGTTCCTCTGAAGCGGATCGTGCTGCTTTAGAAATTAGCCTCCAGCTTCAGCAGCATCTAACCAGACAACAATGCCAAACCAAGGTCTGCTCCGTGCCCCTAATAGTTTTTTTTTCTTTTTTTTTCCTTCCTACCCAATGCTCCACAGGGCTGCCTTTCCGATGCTTTGTTTTGAAATCGGAGTGTTCCCAATTGTCTAGCACTCCGCCTCGCTCGTTATGAGGTTCATTTACCGCAAGCCCTGGAATAATCACTCGCTTTTCATTTTCCCCAAGCTTTAGCCTTTTAAATGCTCCACCACTGGGCTGTTTGGCCAATTACAAAGCAGCCTTTCTATTACTCAGCATATTCTATCAAATTGCACACGCCATAGGGGGCGATCAGAGGAATGCAGAACACAGCAACGATGAGAAGCAGCGAGTAACAATTATTTCACATGTGCACCACCGGGCAGGCGTACGTTTTATTTATAAGAAAGTAAAGTCATTAAGTGATAACATGCTGTGGCTGTTCGGGGGGGCCCGGGTTCGCTCATGCACAAAAAACCAAACACGGTCTAAACTGATGCGCTGGAATAAAACTGTTTCAATTATATTCTAGTTTGCAAAAGTGTTCTAGAAGCTGATCAAAAAGATGTAGCTGACGCAAAGCCGCCGACTGGGAATAGCTTTATTATGAGGGAATCATAACATTTTTGTTTTTCCTGCCTACAAGCTCCCACAAGATCTTTTTCTTTTTCCCGAGCATAACTGTTTGAGGAGAGAGCCTCGCCACAAGTGCTTCCCACTTTTTTTATGTTTATCTTTGCAAGTACAGAACAGAAGACATTTTTCATTTCCCCGCAGACGAATCCCGCCGGAGTGCTGCTGCTGCTGCTGCTGCTGCTGCTGCTCCCCACGGATGATGATGATGATGGTGACGCCCGGAACAACTGGTTCACAAATCCAAACGCACACACTCGCACACCTGTGGGCATCAAGACGCTACGGCAAACCTAATTACTGTGATGCTGTTTGCAGCGCACACCTAAGGAAATAAACAATCGCTATCAGATTGCTTTGGAGGCATCAAAATGAGAAATGTCTGAGTGTTTGACGGTTTTCATCAAAGCGGGGAAAGATTTCCGAGCGGAATCGCTGTCTGGTCGGGCCGACAGACACGTCAGGGACGGACTACAACGAGAAAATCACTGGTTCATACGCTGGATGAGAGGTGAAAGGTCTTCCATGTATATAGCCTGTGATTCTGGAAATTCAGGGTTGGTTGCTTATTGTCACTCTCTGTGTACAACAGTGATGCAACATCATCTTACAGTTATTAAAGCTGCTTTGACGACCACTAAATGTCCCTGTAGAGGACAAACTTATCTTTATTATTGCCACAGGCTGCATTTCTGCCAAATTTTAATTTGTTTGATATTGTGTTTATAAAGCAGGCCTCTGACTGTCTGTCCTCACCAATCACCCAGACAGTGAAGGCCAGCATCTACTATTCACTGTACTGAAACCTCTCCCCACCATAATTTCTGTCTTGAATTGCTTCAAATATATCCAGGTTTCTTTTTAAAAAACCAAAACCCTCAAAAAAAAAAAAAAAAAAACCCACTCCAAATTGAAAAAGCGTGATCTGAAAGCTCCTCTCCTTCTCCCTCGCTGAGAAATCAGACATGTAATCATGCCATTGTTCATTTCAAATGCGGAACATTGAAAGCAACCTTCAACTCTCTTTCTTCGGGGTAATCTCGTTGTGCTGCTTTAACTCTCGGTGTTTTTCCCTTTGAAAGGGTTTTTAAGCTCCCGTGTCACATAATGGACCATGATTGGCTCTGAAACAAGTTATTGTGTCAAGACGTCCTGCTGGTGTGTTCACCTGTGAAGCCGAGACGTGAGGCGGGAAAGAGAATGTCGAAAAAACTGCACAGCGAAGCTCCGACATCTCAGTGAGTTTAAGCGCCAAGTTGAGCCAAAGCTGGAGCTTCTCTGGAGCGGAGCTGAAGCAACCTGCAGCACCTCCAAACAGGCTACGGCGATTTCTTTTACTGCTTCATGATAAAACAGTTCAAATAACAATGGAGGACTTTTATCATGAAAAAAATGTAGGAAATTAAGTTTATTTACAACTGAATTAGCAAAGCTTTGTTAGCGTCTGAGTGTTTGCAGCTGCTCCTTTGACCACCACTTGAAACGAGCGCTGCATCAGTTAAACAAAGAATTTTGACGCCGACTAAAAATGCAAGAATTAATGAATGAATCTGCTGAATGTACAGGTGCTGCATGAAGCTATGGGGCACGCAGAAAACAAAATAAGCCTCTGCACTGTGTTTCAACATAAAAAAAAAAATCCACCTGCGTCAACGTTTCCTCTTGTTAAGACATTATGACTGAGAACAGCCATTCAGCTGCCAATTATGCAGATGCTACATTTGATTTAATCACAGGCTGCTCGCCACTTACACACACCAGCAACTGCACTGAAAAGAACAGGGCCGCGTTGTTTCCAGGAACAGATTTCGGCGGCACTCAGTGTTTCGACCGTCGCCGGGACCCGCTTCAACCTGAGCGCAGCTGCTGCTGAATGAGCGGCAGCCCTAATGAGGCGCTTTCATTCCTGCCGCTCGTGTTTTTCCAACAGTCACGCCGGAGCACCTCGGAGCGTAATTTAGTTTCTCTGGTGAGATTATGTGCATTAAATTGAGCAGAATAAAAACTCTTACATGGTTTGCTGTAATAAATACAATATCAAGTCTTATAAAAGCGCTTTATTTAATCTCAAGTAAATGAAAAGAAGAAAAGCACTCAAAAATGTAATATTTGTCCGGCTCTTACAGTACATCTGTTCTCCTCCGTGTTCAAGTAATAGAAAATATAATAGTCTGCAGCCTGCTCGCAGCGCTGCACAAATAACTGCACATTACACATTAACAGAAGTAACATTCACTTGGGAATGCAAGCAGCTGATATCTTCACACTCGCCCCGATACTTCATGAAGAAATGTTTTATCATTGCACGATACAAAGACCTGTGGAGCTATTGTAAGAAAATATGCTTCTGAAAAGAAAATAACACGTCCGCTCATTAATACTCTGTACTAAATCTTTCCTGCGATGATGTTCCGGTCTATTTAAATGAGTCATTACACTGTAAACCCACCATGGTCCTCACGATGACGACAGCTGCCGCGGTGCCAGACACTACATCCAACATTAACACCTTGTTCAGAGAGTACAACAACTGAAAATACATGAGGAACATTCATAATTAGAGCTTGTGATCAACCCAAGAGGCGAACGTCTGGGTTCAAAGAAGTGTGTTGGCATTTATGTAATCTGCAGTTGAGTAATTGGGGACAGTTTGTGTCTTGTATAAATGAGCCTCCTAACTTCCTGTCTTGTATTTTCCTATAAAAAGCATAGTGCTGCTGGCGATGACAACCAACAGGCTGAACATTTTGCACATTTTTGGGAAACACTTCTCCAACGTGCCAATTTTGTGAGTCTGAGCTGAGGAGCTCTCATAAACCGGATGCTGAAGACAGAAGAGTCTGCTTTGGCCTTGCACTATCGATACTCCTGGCAAAGCGATCAGTCCTCGATGCTTCGTTGATACGTTCCTTCATCTCGGTGCTACGTGCTGTACAGTATTGGCCACTGATGGCGAAGCAGGCGTCAGGAGGACATTCACTTCCTCTCTGACTCTCTCCGATAGTCCTGCTAACATTTCAGGTGTTTCTTGCTGGTCATGTCGTTCCAGATGCGGTGCATCTCCTCGGGGGAGATCTGGTGCACGGTGACGACCCGGCGGTAGCGACAAAGGCTGTACGCCATCTTCCAGTGGTTGAAGCCGCTGTTCTGGAACGGGTGGATGCCCAGCTTCCGCAGGCACACGCCGACGTACACGTCCTCCAGGTGCAGCAGCCTGGTGTGTAAGGAGGTCTTGTATATGAGCTCGGCCACGTCGGCTGAGAAGATGTATCCGGTGCCGGAGCAGAAGGGCGGGTACTTGCTCTCTGGGTACAGATCCCTGGGCATGTACCACTTGCTGCGCATGTCTCTGATTGGCCCACCGTTGATGACGTAGCCGGTGAAGTACCTCCTCCTGGGCTTGGTGGTGGGCTTCAGGAGGTTGTAGATGAGGTTCTCCATGTTGACAAAGATGTCACTGTCCGTCTTGAGGACATATTGAGCCTTTGCACAAAATGTGGCCACCCAGCGCATGCCCATCAGCGTCTTGAGCGTCAGGTTGTGGTAAGAGTCGATAAAATCCTCCACTACAATGTCATGGAAGATCTGACTCTCCTGCTCCACCATCTGGTTCAGGACAGAGTCGGTGCTGCGGCCCAACAGGAAGAGCGTGACAACACGCACATCTGGAAACGTGCTCTCGTCACCCCATGTCTCTCTGATGGCCTGACGGGCGTCAAATTCCTTGTGGGTGGTGCTGATGAGGATGACGAGGAAGGGAGGCTCCGCCTCGCACTTCTTGTCCTCATTGATGAGGTAGCCAAAGTCGTGCGGGTTGAGCGAGCGCGTGCGGATGTTACTGAAGGTGGAGTTCTTGTTCACCTTGGGTGCTTTGCGTATGGGGATGTTCAGCTGGCCCACGTAGGAAGTGGAGGGGCGGGACACACTCAGGTACCACAGAGCGCTGGCCCAGCAAACCACTGTCAGCAAGTATAAGCAGGAGACCTTAGAAGGCATCGCTGGTCACTTGGCTGTCGTTACCAGTGGCAGCAGCATTGGAAATGTTGAGGCCACGCCTCCATGAGTTGTCTCAGATCTGGCGGCGCAGCTTGAGGCTGCCTCCGCAACGCAGCTGACATTAATTTCAGATAATGGATGCCTCCGCTGCCTACTGTTGGTGTCGTGGTTGAAACGGAGCGCAGCAGAGAGTTCTTATCATGTCTACGGCCTTACTGTGTCCCATCGCAGCTCGCAGGATGCCTTCAGCTCTCTGTGACAGCATCTGAAAAACAGATGAGAAAACAGGCCGTCAGTGGCGACATGAATCAGAACTCCATAATGAAACCGCTGCAGGGAGATAAGCATGTTGACTGGAGGTGTAACTTCTAACATCTTTTATTTTCATGATAAAGCGTGTGACATATTTAACAATACTTTTTATTCCCCCATTCATTACAGCCCATAACATCAGTCCACCGCGCCACTGACAGTTACCCTATCATTCCATCACTGCGTCTGATAAGAGCTCTGTGGTGTGAAGAAAGTGAATATCCCAGCAAACTCTCTCCATTTATTGGGCCTGCTCCGGCTCAGCTCTCACTACTTTCTGTTTGCAAACGCTGTTTATCTCCCTCTTATCCCCCCTGGACCAGACACAGGCCGGCAAACCAGAGCCACTCTGGCAGTCTGAGAGGAAAAGGAGGAGGAGGAGGAGGAGGAGGAGGAGGAGGAGGAGGAGGAGGAGGAGGAGGATCAAGGCAGAGAAGGTGAAAGTGAAACGTTCTCATGGGGAACGATTAATATCCGCTTCCTCTCGTTCTCCCCAGTTGCTCCTTCCCTCCCCATCCTCCCCATACCTCAATGTCAAACTGAACTTGGCATGTGGATTTTACATATTTTACTCTGTAATGAGAAGCTCCTTCGTTAGCTGGATAGGCGCTACTGTGGAACTTCGAGAGCTGTGGTTCTAATTGGACGCACTGACGGACAATCAGGGGAAGAATTTAAGCTCTAAATATGGAGAAAAAAAAATTAACTGTCTGTATTTAAACATCGCTTTGTATTCCGAGGCGTTGATGGATGACGACTCACAGGATTCTTTTGGTGTCCGACAGCCAAACTGAACCTAATCCTTCTTTACAAACAGATCAGACGTAATCTCCTTCTGATGTGGCAGCACGGCTATTCTTCTTCTTCTAGGGAAGTATATTTTTTCCATCATGCATAACTTATCAAAACTGAACAAAAAAAAAAAAAAGAAGTGGTATAGATCCTATTAGAGATACTGAAATGTGCAGAGATGCAGCCTGTGCTCTGTTTTAAAGATAAACCCGGCACTTCTTTTTTATCACACTCCAGATTTTGTCTTGCGGGGCGCGACGCCTCTTTTCATCAGGACTTTTCTGTTATTTCTCACCCCCTCCCTCCTTATTTCTGCTATCTCTCCCCCTCCTCGCCCTCCCTTGCGCTCTGAAGCAGAGTCATCAATCTCATGGTCCAGTAGAATCCATCTAATCATGGCTGCTTTTCCACACCTCCTCCCTCTCAATCACTCTCTCCATCTCTACTTCAGTGGGCGCTTGATCCATCTTTATATGTCTCACTACCTCCCTCGCCGTCTGCCTTCTTTGTCTCACTCTTCTATCCTCCTGGCCTTTTTTTAAATTGTTTTTTTGTCTGCGCGACTCCTTGATTCAAGTTTCCCCACACTCCTTTGTTATATCATCCAGAGCTACCTTTACCTGTGTAATTTTTCCTTCCTGACGGCGCGTATGATTCCTGTCTTTACAGCGCGCCTTGAACTTATTGACATCGTCGATCGCATTCTCCCTCCCTTAAGCCACTCAATCTCCTCCACCTCTCCTCCCTCTCACTCCATCACAACCACTAAATCATCATATTCATCCTCTTTCCTTGACCTGGATCGCTCCTTCGCTCTACAGATCGGCCTGTTTTCACCTCTGTCGGGGCTCTATTGGTTTCATAATCCTCCAAAAAAACCGACTGTCCGCTCACTTTGCGCGAGCACCGACATCCTCATTTGAAAATGCACCTCACGGAAATTCCAGAGATGTGACTTCCCCTTGGAGCAGACTGAAAGACGGCTGTATCGCTTCACGCCGCCGTGTCACTTTGAATTACATTAGCACCCAGTCGATGTCCTCTCCCGCTTCCGACAGAGCATCAGGCGATGAGATCTTAGTTTGTAACTTGTGGTGACGCAGCTCTTGCAGTGGGAAATATTCAGGAGCAACAGTGTTAATTTGTGGTTAGCACCAACTAATTAAGCGTGGCCTGAACAGGCCTCACAGAGTAGTGATTCAACAGTCTGGTGAGAGATTCAAGTACCCGTTTGCTGCAGATGAAAGACCTGAGATTATTATTAGTTGTTATCAAGTTCATCAAAATATATTAAGAAATGATCTAGTCGGCTCCATTTCTGTGTTGTTTCCTGAGTATAATGATTGCAAAATATTAAAACTGAGTTTGAATTTCCTCTCCAAAACCACATAGTACCCTTTATATATCTATACTAACATGATATGATCAATGACAGCAAGTAGTGCCGCACTTTGTGTTTATTTAGGCTGTGTGGTGTCACAAAGAGCTCACACACTCACACAACACAGACGTCTTCCCTGTAAAATTATGAAGTCAGAGCGTTGCTTTCTGTGTTTTAACGAAGAACTGCTCAAGTATGAGGCGCGTGAGTGTTACCACGGTGACCAAAAGGACCACATTTGCATAAACATATATAATATAAGCTTAAGATATCGCACGTGAGGTTGTTTCCTTGATGGCTAATGACTGCGAGGGTTTAACAGTGGTTCAGCTTCTGAATTCATGTTAAAATCACACATCTACTATCAAGTGCTCCGTCCGCTTTGACTCTGTGATCAAACATGAGAACATGACTGGGAAACGAAACAGTCAAAGATATCTCACTGGTCCCATTTGTTTGATGTGGAGTTGCCACAATTTGAGATCAACTACAACGGGTCTATTTCATGTCTGTATTTGATAGAAAAGCTGAAGAGTGACAGGAAACGTGAGGAGAGTGAAGGAGGACGACATGCAGCAAAGGGCCACAGGTCGGACTCTGCTGCAGCGAGGACACAGCCTCCGTATCCGGGTGCACGCTCTACTAAATGACCATATTTTAGTTACTTTCGATGCTGTTCACGCTCATTCCCTGCCCAAGGCAGCTTGAATGCTGTGCCTGAGCCTTAAAACCAACACAATTATGGTAGAATTCAATATTGTGACAGCGAACGTACACAGTCATTTTTTCGTCAATTGTCATACCGGGGTACATCCTGAAACTTCCTGCTGCAACCCTAGTGTGAAATGTCTGCAACAGAGGCTTCAATATCACCATATCATGAGGCACATCTGTGCAACATCTGTCAGGCTTCATCCTACACAGGCTGTTCCATCTGGTAATATTTATTTTTCAATTCCAAGCTATCTGTACCTCTTTGTTATGAGGCTATTTGTTTAAATTCTGGCATGGCTGCACTTTACTAGCAGCTCCTGTCCTCACAATCACCTGGTTCACCGTTCATACTGAAGCGAAAAAAATCACAATCTGGTGTCTAACTTGTTTGTCTGCATCGTTAGCTGCCTGCGATGTTCATGTACGGTCATGTCTAAGAATAGGATTGAAGTGCCACTTCTGCGTTGCCGCTGGATCACAATAATGACCAACCTGCCGGCAAAAGAGCAGCAAATCATGTCAACAGAAGAATAACTGCAAAATACCAAAAACGGGCATTAAGGTGTGAAAAGCAAGAGAGAGCAAAAAAAAAAAAAAAAAGAGCATTATAATTACAGTCATTACCAACAGTCGTTCACAGCTCTTCTTGCTAATGATCTGCTAATCTCAACTGGTTGTCGAGACAGCGCGGTGACAGGAGTCTGAGAGACTAGAAGACAGAAGTGCAGTCAGTCTGCGACACACCGGCATTAAGTGCTAAAGAGTTCTGAACATAACCCCCCACAGGAAGTCAATTTAGCAGCCTCATACTGAGCTCTGCTGCACCGGTTGCTGCTCCATTAGGCCTCACGCTGATCCAAGACAGTATGATCACCTTTGTGTGGAGGAGGAGGAGGAGGAGGAGGAGGAGGAGGAGGCGGCAGCTCTCGAGGCACTTCTGCACATGATCAAACATTCATCCAGTGCTTGAAAGGAGACTGTTTTACCACTCTACACCTCAGTGCTGTCAAGTGCTGAGACAACTCATTGATTAGCTGACAGAAAATCTATTGAAAATTAAACTGTTATGATAAATTGTTCATCACATCGGTCATCTTTCAAGTCAAATGCTAGTAATTGTTTTTTTTTCTTTGCTATATGCCATCTCCCCAGACACAGAGAAACCAGGATTCATTCCTCCAAAGCACCAGGTGCCATCAAAGCGCGAGCATTTGGCCAAAAAGGTTGACTGCGCTCATGACCTGTAGTCGGGTCAACACCCTGGTGAGAAAAGAAGCTTCCCTGAGACGCTCTCTGACAGTTTGTGTGGAAAGAATAGGAGCTGGATGTGGAGGTGTGGTTGAATGCAAGGCCACGTTCTCAGAAAATAACAGCTTATAGTGACATTCATGCAGTCAGCATGGCGCCTGCACACTCCCTGCTGCTGCGCATTTTCCTGTGGCCTTTAAATTGTGACCAGTCCAGAGCACACCTGTGCACTAATCACGCTGTTTAATCAGCCTCCTGATAGGCCACACCTGTCCGCTGTACTTCAGTAGATGTCTTGACATTTTGAAACAATTATAAACAGGAATCAAGGTGCAGATACATTTCTTTCTCCATTTAAATCACAGCACATGCAACAAGAAATTGGAATAATCTAATTTGTAAGAGTGTTTCAAGATGAGTTAATGTGGCATGTTTTTCCAGTCTGACCTGCTGAATATCAGGCACACCGGTGCAACCAGTGAAAATGTTATATTGCACTTGATAGATTCTGTGTGACCACAACAGTTGCACCCTGGAGCCCAGTTTAATCCATAGTACTCCAGAAATGTTACATCCTACAATCCCCACAATGCAGCTTGCCCCCGATTCCTGCCCTGCAAATGCCAATGTCCTCGAAAATGCTTTACTTCTGTTTGTAATGCAGGCTAACCATTAAAAACCTTTAAAAAAAAGTCTCCGACCCCAAGACGAGGCAACACCGATGACATCACTATGACATCATCAGGGTTCCATCAATGAAATACTAATGAACTGCAGCCCTAGTATTGTCTGAAACAGTTTATATTCATTATTCTGTATAAAAAATTTAAAAAAATCAATTCTGTACTTTGCTTCAGAGGCTGGAGTCACAGCGGCGCCTACATTATCACACATTAAAGAAATCAATCACAGATTTTACTATCATACAGTATTCCTGGATGATAGCAACTCTGAATGGATGTGAATCATCTGCTCTGTTGTCTTTACAATCATGTGACCTCTACAAGCCGGAGCTGCAGAAAACGCTGCGAGGCTACAGAGATGTGGGAGTTTCGGTCTCGTTTATTGTTGCACCAGATAATTGATTGCAGTCATTAGAGCAGCAGAGAGTGACCTTGCTCAGGGGAGAGGGTGTGAGGAGGGAGGAGGATGACTGTGCCTGTGTGAGTCAGGGAGGGAAAAAAAAGTCTGCGCAGATGTGGTTTATTACTCTGTAATGTCTGCTGTCTTTGTTGCATTAGAGCTACATGTATGTGTGGAAATGGAGGTAAATAAATCAGGGATGACATCTAACCTTGGCGCTGCCTGCTTCCATATCACAGATTTTTGTAATGACTGGCGGAGGAAAAACAAGACGGCAGGCTGCATCTCTTGCGTTTTTTTTTTTTTTTTTTTCCACGACTGCTGATTTCAGCAAAGCTGTCAAAAGCGCTTTGGAGGTTCTTTACATTGCAGCGTGATGATGGTATTTGAAAGCGAGGCATGACCTGTAAGTATCGTTCAAACAACAGCAACAGCAACAAAAAGAATCAAGTGGATGATGGAGGCAAAAAATAATGCGCGGTGGGAAACTGGTCCCCGGGAACAAATTAGATTCATCAAACACACCTGCCACTTTGACTCTCGGGCGTGTGGTGCAGTGTCTGAGTGGCTGCGTATGCTTTATGATTACAGAGCAAACAGCAGCCTCCGTGAGGGGAGAGGCGCAGACGCTATTTGCCCTCAACCACCGAAACAAAAAATGGACTCGAAGGCCAATGAGAGCTGCCCGTGAATATTTCAAGAATTTTAACTACATTTTTGCTTTTTTTCGTGAGCAGTAACTTTAAAATTATATAAAAACACTCGTCTGATGCTGACACGCGCCGTCCGAAAGCCCATAACTCAACACCTTATCTGGAGCTCCTGCTGTTGCGTGTGTGATAAGCTCAACAGGAGGTTTATAATTGTCAGCTGCAAAAAGAGGAAAAAAAAAAAAAAAAACGCAAACTGTCTTCTGTCCGATGTTTGATCCTCTTTTCCTCCAATCTTCTGCCAACTCTAAAACCCATTATGTCGCCTTCTAAACATTCAAAAGAGGAATTAATGCGTGAGGAATTTAACGGCAATGGCCAAATTGGTTCGTATCCCACCTAATATGACAGAAGCACAATTAAAATGTCAGGGCTGGAAGGCTCCCAGTGTGGTGCTCGCTCTGCTTTTGTTTCCTGGATAATAAAGGACTCGATGATTGTTGTGCAGCGGCACAGCCGGCCGTATAGTCAGTATTACAGGCCACAGGCTGGACACTGTGGGCTTAGTGCAAAGCCTCTGAATGCAAAGCAGCTTAGGAGTGACAGAGGAAATGGGATATCAATAGCGGCCAACAGATTTGGCCGCTGCACAGAAGCCTGATGCTCCATCCACACTTCAGAGCAGACTTGAGCCCAGGCGGGGCTGGGGCCTGTCGGTCTGCGGCCAAGCAAATTCTCAGCGTTTGTTTTGTTTTAATGCTCGCCTCAAAGGACTTCAGAATGATTG
This sequence comes from Acanthopagrus latus, assembly GCF_904848185.1. Taxonomy (NCBI): domain Eukaryota; kingdom Metazoa; phylum Chordata; class Actinopteri; order Spariformes; family Sparidae; genus Acanthopagrus; species Acanthopagrus latus. The sequence goes on from NC_051062.1 coordinate 8,074,815, forward strand.
CTGAAAGTTAAAACTTGTTTAAAGTCAACTTGAGAACTTATCGAGCAATTCTTCAATCTTCTGGCGAGCTGAGACTCTATGACCTATTTGGTGCTTCACGCAGGTTAAAAGCAAGCTGAGAGTTATAAGCAAAGGCTACTGTGCTGTGCTGTGCTGGTGGATGAGTAAGCAGGAGAAAGAGGCACGGGGCTTTGCTGCAGCTGCATTTTGTCTAGAAAAATGAGTAACCAGATGAGCACAGGTGCATTCGGTTTGTTCTGCGGTGTCAGGGAGGGCATTGCTGAGGGGATCCACGGAGCTCCGGCACCCCCACGCCGGCCAGGCCTGTGTTCTGAATGCTAAGCGCCCTCATAAATTGAAAATGACAACTTGATTCATGCAAGTAATACATTTCACTGTCCGACTGGGTGACATTGTCGTTATATAATATTCAAGCTGGGCGCTGCGTCGAGGTGAGTGGGGACGACGCTCCGGGAAGACATTACGTGATAAGAGCCGGCGAGGACAATACACGACAAACAAGGAGACTGGGGAGGGTTAAGGTGCTGTTATGTGCCAGTAAGGTGGAAATAACCTTCATAGATGTGGCTGTAGAAGTCAAGAGTTTTACAGTATTGATGAAATGTATCAGCTCGAGTCACCAGAGAGCACAGGAGCCCGTGGCAAGGAACTGCTCGCTTTTTTAAACTTTTACATTATCCAGGGCGCAGTTTTGCTGAGCACACACTCTCAGCGCCTCGACAGTGGCCAGCCTCACAGTTGTACACTCACACCTAAGAGCTGCTCGGCTGCTCGGTACAAGAACCGCTTTTTTTCCCCCCACTGTCAAGCCTCTGCAGTGGAACAGTTCTGTCACACCAGCCTTGCTTAAGAGAATAGTGACAATGTTCTGTTGCAAGAGGCTAGCACTCTGTAAACCCTCTGCTGTCACACCTTTCTGACTTTTCCCAAGGTAAGGAAATATGAAGAGGGGCTGCACTGAGTGGGTGGATCCATCTGTGACTTCACATAACAGTCAGTCAAATGTACCCGTCACTATATTGTGAATAATGATATTCAAACACAAATCTCAAAGGATTTAGCCTTTGTTATTGTACCAAAACTGCTGTTATTAAGGCCCTCAATGTTGTTCAAATGAACAGTTTCTATTCTGGTATTAATATTATCACCCCTGTCTCTTTAAGGATATTTGTAAAGCCCAATGAATTTTCACTGTGTGTGAAATTTGCTATATAAATATTAAAGGTTCAATGCACTACAAAGCATACAACAGATGCCAAAACATGTGGCATCTTTACAATCAAAGCAACTGGCAGGAAACCAACACAATTAATCCTTCACAACTTAATGTGCAAAGTCATCACAAGGGTCTCACGATCAAATGTAATGGTCTGTTTGTTTTCATTAAATGGACCATCTCCACCTGTGTTTACACACCCTTTCAAACACGAACTAACTCAAACTAAGATCTAACTCAAGTCTTCAGTAGGAAAGGGTACACGCATCAATTATTCTGATATTACAGAACCGCATTATTAGAACCAGATCATCAAATAGTTCTGAGATCGTGTAGCATCTTTGCTTTAAATGCTCATCTCTTCTCCCAGCTCTGACAGAAACATGACACGGGGTGGACACGCTAATCTTCGCCCCCTAACCCAGCAAGATTTTATGATGCACGTTTAGGTCAACGATGTTGGGTCGCCCTGCATTTTCAATTTGTCGTTGTCTAGAATGGAATTAGAATTACTTTATTGATCCCAGACTGTTTGACAAAACCGTCATGTTCTCTTGGGGCTGCTGTTCACAGCAAGTCATTTTCCAAATGCAATAAAGCACCATCCATCAGCCCCACTGGACTGGATCAACACAAATCAACTAGAACGGACATGAAATGGTATTAACAGGATAATGAAGTTTAAAGCTGAAAATGCAGCGTCACAACTTAGCTGCTTAAATTGGTGGATGGTCTAATACCGCAGAGACAAGAGCTCACACACTACTGTTCAGTGTTAATACTCACTTCTATGTGTTGAGTCTTGCTTTTCTGTACTCGACAGTGGGATTTAATTTCTTCATCTCAATCCACCTTTGTGATTTAAGGTGATAAGTTCATTGTCAATCTCACAATCCCTCCTTGTAAAGATTTTACGCTCAGTCAGATAATCTGTAAATCAGCCGTCTCAACACTCGAGTCCCACAGATGCAAAGGAAACCTTTGTGTTGGGCTGAAAAACAAACCTGAGAGGGCGATCGATACAGCGGCAGCCTGCAGCGGACGTGTAGCGCCGGCTCCTCACCCACTTTCTCTTCAGTCTACTGTTTTCATTCAAGCACTTTTCCCCTCATCTTGCCCTTTTGTGTTCAGTCCCTTCACTCGAGCATTGACCTTAAACCCATGAAAGTGTCTACAAGCACCTCATCACTAAAAGCAGTACTAGCGGTCTCTGATGAGCTTGTAAATTCTCTGCTATTGATCGGGCCTCACAGGGTGGTTCTCTAATGCTATTTCCTTTTTGTTACAACCGTCAGCGAGGCAATGAATCAGACTTTCATAATATTGTGAGCATAATACCCCGAGGACAACGACCTCCATCAACGGCAGCACATCTAAACAAGCAAAGTAAAGAGGAGGTAATAATAAGTGAGCTACAGACACCTGAATTCAAAGAAAGCTGAAAATATTCAAATCTCCACCAACATTATCATTCTGAGTGATCGCATTTCTCCCACCATGCTCCCCTCTCCATATGGCAGCGGTTACTATGGGGACAAAAACGCCCCAATCCACCAGACACTTGGCGATGTGAATTGCATGCATATAGCGTTATTCATATTAAGTGTCTCTCTCCAAAAGTGAGGCAACCAGCAATCGAAAAAAGTGGCACTTCACATCACGACGGACAGGGCGAAAATTTAGATAAGTGATGTTCTGGTCTCCACACAAATGGGTACTCTCAGCACTTAGTTGATAAAATTAGATCGCTTTAAAGTACACTGTCCTCTCTTGTTTGAGGATAATGAATCATGATTTGGGTTTTTTTTTCTCTCCCCCTGTAATGAGCCAGAATTGCAGTGTAGTGTTTTGGTTTTGTGAACAAATTCCAAATCATACCCTCCCTTAGAGGTGTCTAGCCATTCAGTTTTTTCTACGGAAACATTTTTCTTAAACATGATTAAGAATTCACCACCAAAAAACAGCCACGCTAACTAATTTGTCCAATCAGTACAGCCCTCTAGTTTTCTGTAGTGGAGAGGTCCATCATCTTCCTTAAGGCCTCTTGACCTTTAGCCACTGCCAGAAGTCCCAGGATGGAATTTTTCAGATGAAGGAGCTCCTCTCATCGGAGAAGGCATTCACTTTTTGTGCGTTCATCTACAGACTCACAAACACAAAACACTCACTCTAGAAGTAAAAACATATCTGCAGGTCTTCAAACACTATAGGCGCACACGTCTCCCTTGACTTCATGATGTGACGCCCCGTTGGCACCTGAGCACCCTGTTCCTAGCAGATCACAGTGAGGCTCTGCAGCATTAAACAGCCATATGCTCACCAGAGGGACTGATGCACTACAGGCATCAATTAGCAACACACACACAAATTCTACCAACACAATTTTCAGTGGAAAACCTCCCAAGTCAAGCTCTAATACAAGACAGCTAATTAACTCATGCACTTCTGAACAGATGAATGCATTTCAAAGCGCAGACACATTATTCACATTAACTAATTAACTTATGAAAACACCTGGAGGGAGCTGACGGACCAGCACCACTCCAAACATATGTGCACTGCTCCACCCTGCTTCACCCTGCTGCCGAGCTCCAGCCTCTATCGAGGGGGGCGAGGAGTTTATCGGGAACCCCATCTCAGTGCTGGCAGACGGCTGGAGCGTGGAACAGGCTGAACACATCCCATTATATTGCAGGGCGCAGACAACTGCACCTGTCGAGATAACGCGGGGCGATGCTGGGGGGAGAACGCACATGATGCAGAGGCAGACACACTGCGGGCGGACACACTCTTAGCTTTTTTTTTTATTTTTTATCTCACATGCTCACGGGCAGATGTCCTCCGCTGTCTCTCCAGGTTTAAAAATGTACGGCCGATGCGCACACACAGGTGCTCACACACACACACACTCACTCACACACACACACACCTTCTTAGTGTCTTTGCTCGGAGCTTTTAGTTGCTACGTGAACCTGAGAGCTGAGAGGATGCCAGATGAAGGGTCCTGTGGTAATTACCTTGTCTCCTAGCCTGTCCACGCACACACAGTGGAACACAAACTTCCACACACGTACACACACAGACACACACACACACACCTCTGCCACTGCCGCTGCTGATGGCAGCACAGGCCGAGGACATGCAGCTTCAGCACTCCTTCCGGTAAATAACACTCCTACTGAGGGGCACCACACGCACACACACACACACACACACACACACACACACACACACACACACACACACACACACACACACACACACACACACACACACACAGCTAGAGTGCAGTATCTCCTGATCTTCTTCACTGTGTCAGGTATGACACAGGTTTTAAAGTTCTTTTATATGTAAACATTAATTTATATGAGTGTGTTGAGTGTGGAAACATGGACTCAACTGATTTAATTGCAGTGCCAATCAAAACTGACACCATACAGAACTCATCCCATGTGGAAACACAACTAAAATCACGAAAAATTAGCCGAATTCTTCACACCATTAAGCACAACAGACGATAGCAAATGTGACAACCCTCCACTGTTCTATATCTGGTTATGATTCATATTGTTGGAATTTGATTACATTCTATCAAATCTGAATCCTTGTCAAATCCCATCCGGCATCTTAATTATGTTCAGTTTCTCAGCATTTAAATAGCTCAAGTTATAAACAGCCAAAGCTGAGATCTGTAATCAGCATTATTTGTGTGATAAGAAAGGTTTTTCACTGCAGCCTGATGAATGTTGACAACCTGCAGACACGTTTAAGCAGCAGCTGTAGACCTGATTTCTTTCTCCATTTTTTTTTTTTTTTTTTAAATTTTTTTTCTGGTAACCTTGATGAGCTTAAGATATCTGTGAAACTTTAACTTCAGTTCTGACGATGACAAGACACAGCTCACAAAAGAGCTACAGCAATAAGTCAATTCATTTCTATGTTTAGCTTCTCATCTATGAGGATATAAAAAACTCAACGTATATGCCAGCACTGACACATCCGCAGTGAGCCAATAATATCAGCCAGGCGATATGTTGGTCGGATCTTATTGTGATGTTCAGTGCCAGTGCATTCTATTACCTTCCGTTCTGTTACTCTTTGCTTATTTTTTTAGTTATATGTGATCTTTTGTTAAGACCTGATAGACCTGTTGCTTTGTAATGATGTTATGGTGGTGAACGTACTCCTCACATCTCCAGAAAATCATGCTGAAGTCTTATATATCTCATGACAGACTTGTTAGGTGCATGTGAGTCTTAATATCTTCTTGTATTTATCTTTTGGCAGACATAAATTGTAGCTGAAAAAGCTTTTGGAGTCAGTGCTGCACATTATCTAGCTCATATAACTGCTCACCTCTCCTTACACATAAAAAACAGTGTGAATACAGCCAGGCTTGATGTGATTTTCACCTTTGATGGTGTCAGTGACATATGTTGTGTGAGTCAATGAAAACTAAATGATATTACTTTTTTTTCTCCACAAAATTTACTGCGATTTTCCTGTCGTGCTGGTATCTGTTATTACCCTTGACACGCTTGTTAAAATGTATGAATCTAAATGTCTTTTAGATTTGGCAGGCATAAATAGTAGCTGAAAGGTGGGTTATTATATTTTCATTAGAGAATCACTTCTCTTGTTTTCAATCAGTTTCTGCTGCTTTAATATAATTTATGTTCCTTATTTAAATGTTTGGCTCATAAATCCTTGGCAACCGGTTGACTACACAGCAAACCCTGCTGGTATTTAAATATAATATATTTACATTGAAATAGTACTTTTGCATAAATGGGAGCTCCTTGCAAATTACAGCCTGTGGACCTCAAAGGAGGCGGATGAAACATTAATGGACAATGCTCCTCTCTCCACACAGTGGCACACACATGCACCTAGTCCAGTATCCTGCAGAAATCACAGCAGGCACTTCAGACCTCATGATGGTTGTGTTTGTGCGCGTGTGTGTGTGCGGATGGCGTGATAACCCGCGGTGTGGCTGCCCCACAGTTGCCTCGGGGCCCTCAGAGGTGAGGCGGCTATCTCCAGCCAGCATGAGGTCCGGTCAGAAGCCATGCTGCTCAGTATGCCCTCGGTAAATAAATGATTCCCACCTGTCAGACCCACTAAGCTTCAGCTTCACAGAGGTGAGGCGCAGCAGAGGGCATGTCTTTGAGTCAATTTTTCTATTTATGTGCCATATATACGTGTGTGCACGTGTGCGTGTGAGGACAGTGTGTAGCAGGGTTTGCCTTCGACCTAAACCCTGACGGAAAAAATACACACTCTAGTTTTCATTGTTCTGTCAGCCTGTCAGATGCAGTTTAGCTTAAAAACACACACATACCCTATCAGCATACACACACGTCCACACGCACACACCACACACAAACAGAGCAGAATGCAATTCCATGAACTTTTTACCTCTGGCAAACACATCAGTATAAGGATGAGGAGTATTCAAAGGAGTGGTATCAACCTTAAACTTTGCTTTGTTTGTGTCGGAGCAGCTCCAAGGACACACTATGAGATCAGATGGAGTGTGTGTGCGTATGTGTGTGGGTAAGTGTGCGGAGTGAGTCAAGGAATGAGGTGGGGAAACACTAGAGTGTAGGCGAGACATGGGCAAGCTGCATATGTTTCTTTATGTGCATTTTTTTTGCAATATGTTAGAGCTGCTTACTTAGCTGTGATGCCACCCTGCAGATATGATGCCACCCTGCAGATATGGTGCCACCCTGCAGATATGATGCCACCCTGCAGATATGGTGCCACCCTGCAGATATGGTGCCACGCTGTAGCTATGATGCCGTGCTACAATTACAATGCCACATTGCTGCTATGATGCCACGCTGCAGCTATGGTGCCATGCTGCAGATAGGGTGCCACACTGAAGCTAAGATGCTGTGCTGCAGATATTATACCATGCTGCAGCTATCGTGCCAAACTGCAACTATGATGTCATGCTGCAGCTAGGATGCCACACTGAAGCTTAGATAGCATGCTGCAGCTACAATTCCACGCTGCACCCTGTGACGGTGTTACCACGGTGACTGCATCGCAGAAAGTGGAAGTTCAAATGTGCCTTTTGTGACAGAATGGAAACTGGGAGAATAAATGATATTCATCTCCTCCAGCAGCAGGGAGATGAATATTTAAATCTTCCGAGGACTGGACAAGGTTAACTGGTGTGGATACTAGCCGACTGTACCTCCAGCTGAATGTCTGCATCTCTGAGCGCCACATTAATGAGAGCTATTTAAACATCTTCACCTCCGGGCCGAGCGCTGACAGAGGAGCTATTGTTACAGCGAGGAAGGGAAAGAAAGATAAAGAGAGAAGAGGAGGGAGGAGAGTGAAGAGGTGAATGGGAGACATGGGGCAGAGTAATGCTCCAACCCCAAACCTCATAAGTATAATTCTAACTGTCCCAGTGCACTGAATGACCATAATATATCTGCAGAGGGTTTAATAGGGTTGTTGATCAATACCAGTGACTCAACGATTATCCTGCCAAGTGCTGAGGCTTCAAGTTTCAAACCTTGTAAATAAAACACCCATTAGATGACTTAACACCCCTTTAAAGTGTTTCTCTAATTAGGATTAAGGAGACATGCAGTGAAGAGGTTTAAAGTGAGGCTTTGGGGGAAAGTGAATCTAGGAAGTTAGAGGCAAGCTGCAGAGGGATGATTGGGGTGGAGAGGCGGAATGAGTCTTACATTTGATTTGATAAAAAAGCACGACCCTCCCTGGCAATAACTCTGAATTATAGATCAGTGGCACACATAATGAAAGGGTTTTTAACAAATCCAGCTGCTTCATAATGTTAAATGAACGGTCATCACTGCCAGGTAATGAATAAAGAGGTTTCATTTTGATGGCATCATCTGGTATGCAACTGGCCATTAGATTACACGAATCCAATTAAAAACAGACTCAGTGGGTATCACACAGATACAAAACCTTGGTGTTAACACAGGACAAATATCTGCCTACTAAATAAAAGTGCTACATTTGGATATTCAGGACACATTTCAATTGTTTAGGCTTGAACTACACATACGAAGAATCACAGAAATAATGATGTAGCTACTGTTACTATTGAGAGTCAGATGAAAGTCTATATCCTTCTTAATTTCAAATGTTCAACTATATATATATATATAAGACACCCCACTAACCTTCAGCAAAAAAAAAAAAATGTCACACAGCCCTTAACAGAAATGTGTGCGTGTCTTTCCGTTAGAGTGTGTCAGTGATGACAGGAAGTGATCCGGCAGCCATCTCACTGCTTATGACGGCTGTCAGATGGGAGATCCATCTCTGTGATTAGCTGCTGGACCAGCTTTCTTTCCTCTGGGACCGATCGATTTGAGCTGGCTGCTGAGATGACGCCTTCCCTCCCGCCCGTCAGAGATGACTGCGCATATGTGTCAGTGTATATAAGTGTGCGTGGTGATATACAGTAGGTTCAATTATATTCTGTCCTTCCCAAAATATAAGCTCAGACTGCACTTTAGGTATTAAGATGTACTAAAATCAAAGCACATTTGAGAATCAATTAACAAGAAATCCTTCCCTGACGGAGCCTTCGGTGCATACAAAATGCAGAAAATGAAAAAAGCCTGATTCCCCTGACACCTTCCTCTCATCTTCCTGCCTGTCCTTGACCAACTACAAAATGGCCTCCATCAAAGCAGGATCATTCAGCTTCTTCAAGAAGTGGCTGGGGTTCAGTCTAAAAAGATAAATAAAAAAATATACACCCAGTTGACGTGGCTTCACTGGAGGGGCATCCTGAGATGAAACCACAGTTACTTCTCACAGCATCTCTGATTAGACCTTATCTCTCTTTCTGTAGTCTGTTCAGCACAGCTAATGTCTAATCCTTTCTGATCAATAGGAGAGCACTGCTGGAAACATTACTTTCACTGATTTTACATAAAATCCCAAAAAGAGATAATCAACAACTCATCTCTCCGTTTCTTTATCTGATGTGACTCAGACTCAGCCCTGACACTCTGTGGGGGGGCTCTGAGCTTCTGGTGAGAAACACCAACACCTCTTTTCAAACTGAGAGAGTCCCTGCAGCGGCGGCCATCTTGGCCTCGACAGGAGTCAGATATGAAGATTTACTCGTGAGCCAAAACAGGCATGATAAGCCTCTAGCTTCAATCCTGTGATACTGTGCATCAAGAGAAAAATGCCAAGCATCATCGACCCTTTGATGGCCGTCTCTACTGTTTGGTAGCACACATGTCGTATAGGTGCAGCTGTGGGTGGCTTGGGAGGCATTTTATTCTGTTTCTTGTTTTGTATTGTCTGTGTATTAGTGTGTGCTTGAGTACTTTATTTGTAAAGGAAATACTCAGTGTTCTTGTGGCTGTAAGAAAAGAGGATCTCACGGTGGCATTACACCGACTAACAGATGACCAAATTTGCCGCTGTGACGATGCTCAAATTTCTAACTCTGATATTCTCAGTTTTTTTCTTGTTCGTGCCCACAGGGAACCAAGAAGTGCAAAACCCCCCCCGCCCCCATTTTTGTAGCGCGTTTTTCACAGTTGGACCAAAGCCAATTGCAGTGAACACATTCTGTCTAACAAAGACAAACCTCTCTGGATCCCACTGCCAGTTCTATCAAACCACTCTGTTTCCCAGCATCCCTGAGTCCTACATCTGTGTCGCTGTCGGGGTCAGCGTGCTTTTCCCTGTGGCACCTTTATCTTGCTCCGATAAACCAATGATGAAGGCAGGTGAGGACAAAGACTGTCCTCGCTGCACTGACAATCACACTTCCATTTCAATGAAGCTTCTCTTTCAAATTTTTTCTCAACACATTTTCTGCAATTCAACAGAGTTTTTAGTAAAACAGTTACCCTGACAACATACTCTTCACCCACTTGACAGTGTGAATAAGAATAGTTTAGTGTGTACTCGGAGAAGAAAGTGTCAGTGGTGAAAGTGAACATGCTGTCACCTTTTCACTCATTCTTAAGTATAGCTTTATGTCTGTTCAGGTCAGGAGGCGGGGGGCAGGAGAAGATTGTGTGCAGCAGCTGAATTGGCTGCAATGCTTCCCTCCCGAAAAAAACTCTCCGCCTGCTCACAGCGTAAACACAGTTGTTCACTGACCCCCCTCTCTTGCCGCAAATTCATTTTTCTGTCTCCGTCCTTGAAAGGAGGATGTCTGAGAGCTGTCAGGATCAGAACTTCAGGGTTGCGTAACAGCAGCGAATGTTGAAACTCGGCAGGTCCGCCTCAATGAGGTACTTTGTCTGATTGATTTTTTCTGCTCTGTTTTTGATGGAATAAACGGCCGGAAAAGTGCAAAAAGCAAGAAGTTAGACAAGTCAATGCTTGGTCTGAATATGTAGTGGGACTCACAAAAATACGAAAACTGTCCAAAAACAAGTCTTGTGATGCAATAATATGATTTAAGTATAAACACAGTTATGAAATCAAGAAGTAAGAGGCGGACTCTCAATGAATACATAATGAAAACAGGTCGATGTTTCCATCTTTTGGGGCTTGAGTGATATTAAATGATAACACAAGTGTTTTTTCACATTGTGTTTGATAAATCCAACAAGCTTACAAGAGATCTGCACTGGTTTATGTCAGTTATTCAATTTTAGACTTTAAACAGTGCTGGAGTGACTTGTAAATCCTTCATGGTGGTGCTTTCAAGCGCTTAAGGGAATGTTTGATGACGGAGCCTTGAGCACTGCATTCATATGCTGTGATGTTTGGAAACTCACCTGGGAAAACAAGCCATTATCAGACACGGAGGCAGTTGCAGCTACACAACAGCACATGAAGGCATCAATTCCCTATGCCAGAGGTAAACTAACATTGGATGATCAGAGGTGGAAAACCCATTAGGAAAAGCACATTCATGTGGTGGAACAATCTGAGAGATTAGTTCCCAACTGAGAGAACTGACATGAATGCCCCCTCAAGTCCAAAGAACAACTTGATTTTCTAATTTTTTAACCAACGACGAGAGTCACACGTGCTCTGACTAACTCTAGTGGACTCCTTAAAAAGTGAACCTGTTGTATTTATCAGCTTTGACATTGACTAAAAGTCAGGTGAAGCAATATTTTAGTGGTTTTAGGGACAATAATTATTGGTAATACAAAACATTTTCTTTGTAGCATCCATGTTGTTGCCACATTAGCTGCCCATGAACACAGTGGAGTCAGAAGAATGACTTCCCAACATAAGACATGGAACCATCAATTCATGTGATTCATAGACAAAGAAGACTTTAAAAAAGCTTCAACTATGTCTGCATGCTTTGGGAAATGAGTAGCACAAACTGAAGAATTAAGCAGCAATTACTTAATGGCTTAAACACTCCAAAACCATCCTTGTAGGGAAAATCAAAAGCCTGAAGACATTTTACCTGAACACAAGGAAGTCTGGAGTACAAGTGTTGACACAGTAGATAAAGCAGGAGCTGCTGCACACACATTGCGCAGACTTAAAGTCTATATACATAACACAGATGAACTCATCTGTTACAGTCATGAGATATTTAGGATTCAATTATTTTGCGCTGATTGTGTGCTTTAATTATGTCCCTTCTGAGCGCTGCACTCCAATCATTAAGACAACAGTGACGAGCACTTCGTACGGCGGGCTTCACTTGTCACCACTCAATAACCAGCCAATAAACCACAACTTCCTTGTGGCTTTCATTAAATCACTAATTAAAACACCCATAGTCAATGCTGAGAGTTTACAGATCATCTTTCTATCTGTTTAATTAGGCTAATTGTTATTTGCTACAGTGCTCGTCGTAATGTTATTTAATTAGGTGCAGAATTAATAGATGAACTCGTGGTGAGAATCTCAAATGATTGTAAAAAGTGAATTTGTGCTCTACGTTCAAGCGTGATGGATTCTTGATTAAAAGAGAGCAGAATGTGACCGAGGCTTCATTTCATTTCAGCCGTAGTGAGAGTGACTTATATATTTAATGAAATGAGACTAAATTAAAATATAAGGGGCCTAGTTTTAATCATGTTAATGAACATTTCGTGGAATGTTCTTATTTGCAGTCTTGCAGAGGGTTAGAAAAGCAAATCGATAAAACTTTAATGACTGTATGCTGAGCTTATAGCTTAGCTTAGCTTATGTTAGAAGCCCAGTCATCGTTATATCTAATATTGGATATATACGTTTCAACTGATGTTTATATTCCTTTACAATTGCTTAATGAATAGTTTGTATAGCATTTCATTGTCCGTTAACAGTCAGCTAACAATGACTAAAGTTTAATTAACTATACCTTTACCATTTGTTATGGATGGTTATTACATTATTTTTATTTCCTAACCCCTTTGCCTGTACGACTGTATATTCTCCTCTGCATAAATCTGCAATAAATCTGTCATTTAACTTTCAAGAACATGAGACTAAATGTAAATCATGACAGTATAAATGTGACTGCAGAGTGAAATGACGACCAGCTGAAGGTGGCTGCGAGCGCTTTATGGTAACCCTCCCATGATTCACGAGAGCGGCGGTGTTGGAGGACAAAGCAGACTGTTTGCATGTGTCGACTGTCGGCTTTTACAGCTGGGAGTTAAGGACCCGCTATCTGTTTTAAAATCACGGTGGTGTACATTTGTATCACGCCCCCCCCTCGCCTCTTGTTATTTTAGTGCCTGCGAGAGAGTTTATGGGCCGTACGTCAGCTGGATCAGGTGACGCATCTGAAAGAGCTTCCTGGAGTTATACGTCTTCCTGCTGTTGAGCGGAAAAGGTTACACTCGAGTAACGATACGACTGACAGACAGGCAGAAAGAGGCACCGTTGTTCTGTTAATTATTCAGAAACATCAGACTTTACAAAATACTGTTATCCAAGTGTATTACGGTATAAACTGCAGGGTGTATTACGGTATAAACTGCAGGGTGGAATCACAAAGCTCATTCTTCTCAATCTGATGAGTAAGTGAGCAACAGCAGCAGACACTCAATATCTCCCAGCGCATGTAATCCAATAACTTCTTGTACGGACAGAATCAGCTCCCACAAGGGAGGAAGAGCTGCTGTGGGTGTCTCTGATTGCTTAGCTACACCAAACACTGTATGGGAACACACACACACACACACACACACACACACACACACACACACACACACAAACACACAACACACACATATCTAAGGCTTAGGAGGGATTGGGATTTGTTTGAATGCAAAATAACCATAAAAACAAGGAATAATGTGATTAAAAACACGGATGAGGTGACTTATTGTTTTGGATCTGCACATTAAGCTTTTGTTTCCGCGTGAGAGAGCTGTGGAGTTATTTGTAGTGTGTGTGCACAGAATGTATTTACATCTCGCGCTCGATTCTTGCCACAAAACATAATGTTCATTTGTTCGGATTGGGCCTCTGAAATAAATTGCAGGATAATTGCGTCTTTAAATAGCTCATCAGGATTATCTGCATTATAAATCTGATAACATTAGAGTTTAATTACGTTATTACATGCAATAAACTTTTTGACTTTTTTTTAATTCAAGCCTGCCTACATAATACCGCCAACATTTGTTTTAAAAACACTTGACATGACATTATATTTCATCTCTGATCTCTCATTCTCAATTACCTCTTGTAGGCAACACAATATAAACAGAGATATTTGCCCAGATTATGCTGGAAGTGGATGCTCTGGACTAATGGCATTAAATGAAATGGAAAACAAAGTAATGGAAAATAAAAATGGATCCATTAAGGTGAAGTATTGACCCAAGTTAGTGACAACGAATTTGTTTATTAGACGAGTTCTTTTTTCCTAAAGAAAAATATGCTTTTTAATAGAGTCAGGGCTCCCGTGTGGCTGAGATTTAGAGGTTGATTTTTTAAAAACAATTGAGATTATGGTTGATTCTTGTTGTATTAGATTTAAATAGAGAAAAAAACATTTTTTTTTGCAATCATGCACATTATAGTTTAAGAAATTAAGTTAAAATGTATTTTTGGGTGCATCTAAATGAAATAATATCTTGCAGTAGCACAGCCAGTGAGTAAAATTCATCTGGAGCTCTGAGATTGGAGATTTATTCCCCTAAGGATCCGCGTTCCGATCGCGTTGGCCTCATTTTACTCTCCACAAACTATCCACATCAAGTGCTCAAGTTGGCCTGCCGTGTCTGATGACGCATGCAGGGACAACAGGATGAAAAGTGGGGTGCGATTAACACTTTTGATATCCGCCACCAGTTCTCTCTTCTGTTGTCTTTGGTTTCTTGTTCTCTCCTTCTTGGCTTTCAGATTCGAGATAAGATGAAACTTTAATGATCGCCTTGCGGAAATTGGGTCGATGGAGCCGCAAAAACAGTAACAAGACGCAGCGAAGGAACAGGGCAAAAGCAGGTCTCATAAACATATGCAAACAACATGTTAAATATTGGTACTGGGTATGGGTGCGTGGAAGAAACTATAGCAGAGAATATCCAGCCTACAGCAGGTAGCAACTTTTAATGTACCGGAATCAAAACAAGTGGAAAAATAGCTGCTTCGCTGAATTAAACAGTCAAACTAAACAGCAGCTCTTGAAATGTTATTCTGTGAAAAGTTTTAAGTCTGTGTTAGTTTGAAGTATTCATGAGCTGACAGAGCCTTAGTGCCCCGGGCAGGATGTTTCCATTGAATGCTAACACCTTTATTTTTCATCCAAGTGTCTTCACCAGGGGGCTGGACTGCAGACCCCCAGGTTTGAGTCTGAAAAAAAAAAAAAAAAGTCAAAATATAGCTCTGTTTAGCTGCTGCTTGGAAACAAGTGCTTTTGCCCCAAACAGCCAGATTACCTTAGTGAATAACAGCCATAACCTAGAGGACAAGGACACAGCAGTGGGTGTGTGCCTGTGCGTTTGCGTTCAAACTCATCACTCACCACAGCCCCAAGTTCTCTCTGGTATTTGCTCATGAAGTAAAAGCACATTTCCCCTCCTTTTCCAGTCGGCAGTCAACAGGACAGAACATTTACAATAGGAGTAACCTCTGTGGGTTGCCGCAGCAGCAAAGTACCCTGGGTGGTTTTTCCTCCCGAAGGTCTGGCTCTGACATATTACATATAGTGTGTTTAACTGCAGCGTGCATTCATAGGGTTTGGGTGTTAATCTTTATTACAGCCTTATTCAGCACTAACCAAATGAGCCCCTTTGTTATTATGAACCAGCTTTTCCTGTAAATCATATGCCTCAGGTGAGCGGCCAAGTCTATTTTCCATCTTAGTCATCAGACACTTTATAATAACTCCAATAACTCCAGGAAGGAAAATCTGATGAGTTGTTTTCAAGTCCCACAGCAGCGTTCAGCAGGAGCAAAATTAAGGTCAAACTGGGTATTGTGCCGACAGCAGAGGCTAATCAATGTGTCAGAGGTTGGATTTTAGCAGCGAATCTTTTGGTAGGAACCAACATAGAGCTAAATGATCTTCAGTTTGGCCTTCGGTGTTTAACTCTGTGGTAACACTGGAGAAATCTTAAATGGAGCTGAACGATGCGTTAGACCTTTGAACTACGAATTATATTGATTGCCAGATTCTGCAGCGTGACCGTGTTGCTCGGCATTCAAAATTTCCCAAACTTTAAGAAACTGAATTGTATGAGCTGTAACTAAAGGCCACAGAGGTCTGCGTTAAAAGAAGTGCTGGGCCTGTGTTCATAAAGCATCTCAGAGTAGCAAATCGGTCCTAGGTGACACAAATTTCTCGTACAGTTAATGGAAAAACGCAGCTTTGACACAGCTGGCTTCATCCGTCACAACCAACATTTTTAGCAGGAATAGAGCAAACTTTGATTAGCTGCATGGCTCCTCAGATAACGTGCACATTCGCTCATTTGCACAAGCTGCTTCATGCAAATCACAAGTTAATTATTTACTCATTTAAATAAGATCCGGAACGATCACTTGATTATTAGAGTAGTTAATCATCACGTAAAATAATCTTTTGTAGAACTGACAACTCATTTAAACTATTTTTCATTAGTTCCACCTTTTAATATGCTTTTCTTTGTCAAACATTTTACAGAAGCGAATATTTTTGGGTTCTGAAGTTGCCTTTCCATCAACATAGAAATCAGTACTTGAAGAAAGGGGACGTTGTTAGCTACACTGAAAAAGAGGCCAGAGACAGATAAGGAGCAAACGATGGAGCTCCACAGAGGCTGATATCTCCTCTTCTGCCCCTCTCTCATTAGATCTGTCATGTTTTTGTCATGTGCCATGTTTTGCTCTGCACTTCCTGTCTTTTACCCGACTGTGTTCACCCATGTTCCAGTAGTTAATTCATCCTTTTGTCCATTCATGTTCCCTCTTTCAGCTGTCAGGTCATCAACGTCTGGACCTCAGTCTTGCATTTGCTCCTCGCGTTTCATCAGTATTCCTGCTTTTGTTCCCTGTATTTATCCGGTTTGTTCTCAGTTAAGTTTTCTTATTCTCTTTCCCAGCCTGCTATTTCTGCTGTTGGTGCTTGGCAGTTTTTGTTCTTTGGATTATTAGCTTTTATTAAGTCTAGATTTTTGTTTTTTCTATGTGCTTTGTGTACAGATTTGGGTCCTTTTTTGCTACAAGCCTACACATAATTAAGGATAATAGCTTTTAATACTCGTGCCTTATTCTCAGTGAAGCTTCAAAGCTCCAAAAAGTGGTATTTGGGACAGTGCTATTTGAATATATTACCATTTATTTACATTTCATGGGCAAAATAGCAGCTGATTGATGATAATAATTATCACTGCAGCCCTAATTTAAAACAGCTGTGTTATAATATTGAAGAAATATGTTCATATTATTCACCAATATTGTGAGTATTGAGTGTTGGTGCGTACACTGCTAGCATGGGAGCTTTGGATCACGGGAGCTAGCTGGTTAGCATGCTAACTTCAATAAATATCTCTTCAACATCATACATAAACCACTTTCACAATGTCAGCACTGTTGTTTCTTCACACACTTTTGATAATACATTTGTATATATTGCACCTTTAAGTTTTAGTAACTGTCCAAAAACAACAACATGTCATCATAGTTTCAACACCCGCCTGCAGACAGTCAGCATAAGAAGTCCTGCTCTGCTTTTCGTCATGGTTAAACTTGAAGCTCCCGTCTGCGAAGGATTTCAGGATGCTAAGTAAATACAGGCCCTGAAGTGCTGTTTGTTTTCAGGTCTCCCTATACAGTTCACTTAAACTTTAACAAATTGAAGCCGTTGTACTGCCTACACCAGTGCATTTACTCCTTAACTGTGACAAGAGCAATGAGGAAGAAAGGAGCAGCCAACACAGTCCCTGTGTAACTCCTTCTTTGCTTCAAGTGTGGAGCTTTAAGTTGAACAACTTCTTCTTTTATTTTGTAGGTTTGTCTTTGTCTCTTTTCCTCCCTCTTGATTTGATCATCTTTCCCTGATTGTCGTCCCTCAGTGTGTTTCACTCGTGTGTCTTTTTTGGTTGCTGCCTGTGTTCGGTTCATAGTTTAGTTTTTGTATTTTTGTATTACCTTAGTTCTTGGCTGTGCTTCTGTCTGTTTTCATAGTTTTTCTCCCCTGCCAGTTTTTCTTTGGATTCAGATTTAGTTTATAAAAGCTCACTTCATGCTTTTCTTTGCCCGCCTCAACTCTTGCATTTTCGTCCTTCTGGGAAAAACCTGACAGCATGTAAATATAAACAATTTCCTTATCTGCAACTCATGAAAACATCCAGCGTGCTTGTAGAAAATGTCCATGTGCGTTGAATTGTACACATCAACTTTATCAGCTTCCTATTGTTGATACCAAGCCCAGTGTGTGCAGACGCGGATATGTGCACTACTGTTCACCTTATCACAAACTCCAGGTGGAGAGTCTGAACACTGTGACAAAGTGCTGGATGCCTGAGCTTTGTGGCATCTCCTTGTTATCACTTTTATCATTTTATGAGTTGAAGTAGTGTACACTCAAGATAACATGTTCAGAGATACACAGTGATTCATTCAGTAAGTGATTCATTCATTCATGAAAGATATCGCAGTGAAAGATTTCAAACTCAGATCTCCTCCTCTTCTTTTAGGAACTGAAAGGAGACCTGTTATGCTCATTCATTTTTTCCTTTCCTTCAGTGTGTTATTTAGGGTATTGTGCATGTAAAAGGTCTTGAAAGTTAAAAAAAAGTCAATGCCAACAGGAGCTCCTTTCTCCCACAGAAAACACTGCTCCTGAAATGCCTCGTCGGTAATTTAGCCTTTAATATGTGACCTCACTACGTCGTCATGTCACTCGTTGGCATAATTTCTGACTATATTCATAGCATACGAGAGGCTAATTGGAATATGAAAACTCGACAGAGCTGACGGGAGACATGTTGAGCAATGCTTGCTCAGGTGTGTGTGAGCTGACCAATCAGGGCAGACTGGGTAATCAGGTGTAGAGCCTTAAAGAGACAGGAGCTAAATCAGAGCCTTTCAGAGGGGTAATAAGTACCGCTATGCAATTGATGTATTTTTTGAGCGCAGATGCATGTAAACCTATTATAGCAGCAACCTGAACTGAAATTATGAACCTGATGATAATAACATGTCTCCTTTAATACTGCATATGGTTGTTTTCACGCACAAACATGAATCCATGTGTGGGGAAAAGACCACAGTAGGTGTTGATGATGGACACTTTCGTTGCCCAGAATGCCTGATGATGATGCAAAACACATTATCCTGCGGCCAGAGTGGTAATTATGGTTTCTAATGCGGGACCAATTACTAAGTGCCATCAAGCTGCACTGCTTCGAATGTGCAATTATATTTAATTACATGATAGAAGTATGGCTGATAGCAAGAGCGAATGATGAGGAAGAAAAATAGATGCTCTCATCTCCCATCTCCATCTCTGAAAAAGCTGTCTTGTCTTTGAATGGTCAATATGGGCATGCTGGTTAATATGGGCAAAGTATTCCAGAGGCACACTGTCAGGCCAGCACTCCAAATTTAGCTACATGTGGTGCTTTTTCAGAGGTAAAATGCATGGGGGGGCTTGTGACCAAAATGGAAAGTGTCATTTGGCTCAGAGTGCTGCAGTGTGTGTCGGCTGGCCAGCCAGACTTGTTAAATTTTTGGACAACAGTTCTTTTCTCCATCTACTGCCTCTACCCAATATGAGTCCCAAGTGCGTTCCTGTGAAACAGGCATCATTAAATAAAAAGGCACAGTCAACAGCAGTTCACCAGCCTGTGAGATTAAGTCAAATTTAAAAACAAAATGTAAACATATCATCCACATGTGACAGGAACCAAACCTTTTACGGTGTTTTTTAGCTGTAGGATCTGTGTGATCCATTAAAACACACCTTGTCTTCCTTGTCAACGGTGATGGTAGCCTAAAAAAATACAGTCTAAAACCTCAAGGGAGGATATTTTCACAGCTGATCCACGTGAGATACAACCCCGAGGTCAGAGCTCACTTTTGGTTTGACAGGCCAGTTAGTGAAAGCTGTCAGCTCTGCTTTAATGTTGCTACTGCAGTGGCTGTGATGTAGTGGGAAATAAAACAGGTAAGCTACCTCAACTCAGTCAACAACACTATTTACTTTCTTCAGCTGTCTTTAAATGTATTTCATCCTCTTGACTGACAGTACTGATCACCAATGTTTCACAAAGCTTTGAATATTTTATAGCCAACCAAACAGAGCAACAATAACTAGGCTCAGCGGTCCTGTCAGGCTTTGAGTTTCAATCAAAATGACATTTTGTTTTCTACAAAATCTAAAATATAAGACAAAAGTATAACACATGATTGTGTTTGTCTGCTCTAACTTTCACTACAAACTAAGCATGTCTGCCAAACATTAATCCAAGTACGAAGGTGTATATCATTAGCTAACTAAATTTTTATCATTACAAAAACAAAATTCTGTTTAGATTTGACAGATAGCATTAGCAGCTTATTATACAGAACAGTATAGCAGTGCAGCCCTTCTGAGCAGTGTTCAGCACTGATGCAGTAAGTCAAATCTAAATGTACAAGAACAAAAACAAACTGCTGGCCACATAGAAAAGAATCAGTAACACTGCATTTGTCCTGCCTTTCTTTGTCAATATTTACCACTTTTAGTTTGATCTCGGCTCCTATCATACGTTTGTCTTTCCCTTTAATGAGATTTGTTCTGCCTATTCTTTGGCCGCCGCACTCGATGATAACCAGGAGCCATGCAAAGGCGAGCAAATCAGGCCCGGATCTGAAGTGAAACGCCATAATGAGCGCGATTTCACAGGCCCCCACTCTCGGAGAGCCTAATGCCCTGCCAGTAACCTGCTGCGTGGTAATGACTGTGCACGTCACTCTCCAGTGCCACTTCCTCAAACATGCACGCAAACACAGAAATAAAGAGATGTACAACCCATGTGCAGACAAACAACACTGTTGTTTTAAAAAAAGGTTTCATTATTTTCTTTTACCCCCGAATACACTAATGGCCAATTATTTCTGATATTTTTCCAGCAGTAAGGCTAGCGAGTGTTTTAGCTGCAAATGCCCAGCTGACTTTGTCCTGTGAACTATGTTGCTTTATGCTTTATGAAGGCTTTGTGTTTGGAAGTGAGAATTCACCCGCAGCCAGTGACAGGGGAGATGGGGTTCGGCCAAAACAGGCCAGGCTACCTCTGCAGAACTGGAGTTTGTAGGACCTAATAAAGTATAAAGCTGTATTTCTCTTCCCCTCTAAATAAGAGTTAGCCTCAACTCTGGTTCTTAGCTGATAGCTTTTTAGCAGCTGCAGTGCATTGTTTCCCCCAGAGATTTATTGTGGCACTGAACAGACAAGGGAACCTGTAGTTAAACCTCATACCATTAAGATGCTACACTAAATCCAACTATAGTGAGATTGTTCAATGATGAATGCAGGTCAGCATCGGAGCAGGTTGAACTCCTTTGACTATTCAGACAACACTGTGTACATTTGAGATGTAATATAGAGAACAAAAACAGCACTGAGCTGGAGCAGAAGTAATCAACCTGTTTTACTGTTACAGCTACAAACACTCCACAACATAGCCTTGGAACTTGCCACAGACTGCCACTAGATTAAAGGAGCGTTTCTTTCCAGGTGAAAGAAGCGAATCTGGAGGAAGAAAGTTTATTGTTGAGTCTCATTCCCAGGTTGTCAAATACTGGTAGGTCAGGTCGGTCACCAACCAAACGCGTCAGTATTTGACAACCTGGGAATGACACTCAACAATCGACTGATAATATTATACAAGAACAACACTCTATAGCCAGTAAAATACATCAAACTTAAAACAGGGACTTCAACCAGATTGTTCTTACACCAAATGGTATGTACATTTGAGATGTACATTCATACACCTCAGCAGCAACATTGGTTGTTATCATGATGCTCTTCTGAACCGCAAGCATAGTTGTAATATATACTGGGGAGGCTGAGGAGACGTCCCCATCACTTTTTGAAATGGCCACTTTTGTCCAATCATTTTAAAGGGCATAATTTGTCGAAACTGTCCTAAAAGGTGGAGTGCACCAAAAACTGTTCATTAACAAATGACAGAGCGTTGCTTTCCATCAGAACCTGAAAGTGTTATTATGGAAAATACAACTCATAACTTCAAGTTTAAGTCATGTACTTAAATAGATATTTAAACCTTTGGTCGTGATTGCCTGAACTGCACTAAAGAATTCTTGTGAACTCTGTTTCTCTTAACATTAAAAAAGCATTCAGCATTGAACCAACAAGGCAGATAAACTGGAAAATGTTAGCGCCGGCTGGTGCACTGGTGCTTTTTAAAGAAGATGTGACATTGGCTTTGTTTGATGTTTTTCCCACTTTAATTATCTTCTTTATTCTCATACAATAACCCCATTACACTGCCTAAAATTGCACATATTGAGGACCATTTCAAAATCATCTGCGCCCTCAGGGCCCCACCACTCTTCAACACAAAGTGATGCCCTTGTCTGTGGGAACGATGGCAAAACTATCAAAATAAAACCCAACGTGTAAAAAGCCAGAATTATTCTTTCACTTTATATTTCACTCACATATTAATAACTTAGCTATAGTTATATGGACATCATAAGCATTGAACCTGTTTTTTTTAAAGGGGCACATGACGGTTTGGAAATTTGACATTAAAGGGGAATTATGTAGTTTTGGAGAAGAAATTCAAACTCATAATTTTAATATTTTCGATATCAATGAGATAATAATATAAACTCAAATATCTATTTTTTTTTTCTCAGAGGAACATAAGGTCCACAGAACAGAGTCCTACAGAGGGGGCAGGGTCCGCCATATATAAACAAAGTAAAACAGTATGAAGTTGCCCTCACTTTGTTTATTCGGCCACATACGAATAACTACAATAAACTAAACTGGATGAAAAAAAGAAGGTTGACCACAAGATAAACTTTCCTTCCCAAACTGCACATTATGCAATCGACTTCAGTGCGTTTGGCTCATTAGCTGCCGGGTGTCGCGCAGGAGGATGTTAGGCTGCTCTTTGAACATGTGGCTTCATCGAGGTTGGGACTAACGTCGACATATTGGTGACATCAAAGAGAATATGTGAGAGGCTGAGAGGTACGGTGCGCCATACTGGGCTGACACACACACATACATACACACACACACACACACACACACACACACACACACTCTGCCATCAAAGTGTTTGTGTGTGTGTCAGGGAAAGAAATTAATGAAATAAGAAGGGAGAGAAAAGAGGATTTGTGACATTTTGCATATGTATGTGTTTGTTTATTTCCATATTCTTACTCTTATGATACAGATGCTCCCTTGTGTAAAAGGGTTTAAATGTTACAAGGAATTTTAATAAGTTTAGACTTTACTCTGAAGCTTTAAAACACACATTCATGCACCAGTAATAATTCCCCACTTTCATGCAGCAGATACCGCAACATTACAGTTAATTGTAGCTGCTGCTCAGCAACTAGTTTTCCACTTTTTCTTGCTTTTTTTAATCGCAGGGATGTTTGGTGTGTGGAACATTTTTAGAACATGCACAATAGACGACAATTGCGATGCTGCCAAAGCTGTTATCCTGATATGAAAAGACAACGAAGCAGCAGCTCCAACTTCATCAGAAGAGACGGCAACAGTCACTGATTCATGGGAGATGTATCATTTGCATAGCGGAAATTATACGTTCAGCTATAACACCGATGGCGAGGAAACAAGAGAGAGAGAAGTTGTGCAGAATTGTCACAGGAGGAGACAAAAGTGCAGACAGAAATATAACACCGGCGGAACAAGCGTTGCAGGAACATCAAGTACAGGATTCCTTTATGCCGATGTCACGGGGGATTGGGAGCAGTGGGAACTAAATATACACAAGTTTGTGACCTAAGCCAATAAAAATATCTTTTGTAAACCTAAAAAGTCCCTCGTGTCACCCATCCTGGGGTTTTTATGATCTCCTGGTGCAGCCTCTGTATTCCCTGTGTGGATGTCACTGCTATCTGTTTACCTGGGCATAAAGCGAAAACAAAATCATGTAGAGGAGGAAGCCTCCCGCTGAGACGCAGCGCTGGGTTAGAGTGACGGCTGCACTCTTGAACTCGACTCCTGATTCACCGTCCTAATCCGACAACAGGCATTATCTCAACGCTTGCTCTTGTGCATTTGTGGCACGTGGGCACATCTGCTTTCTGTGCATATATGTAAATAAGATGCAAAATGGATTGCTCCTTGTGGCCACGGACGTGAGTATATTTTTACAGCCAACTCGCAACACAGTCTGGGAGCGAACAAAGAGGTGGTGTGTAGGTGTGCGAGCGTGGGTGTAGTTGCACTCGTCGTGTCCAACTGTTCCTAACAATGCATCAGTGTACGTGAGAGAGTGTCTCAGCAATTAGCGGGCCACTACTCGACTCCAATACTCCTGTGTTCTGTTACAGCTCGGAACAATTTGCACCACTGATGGATTCAACATTGTTCCTTCTAACTTATAAATTAGTTAAATATTTAAAGCTAGCGAGCGTGACCTACAGTGCCTCGTTACAGCACTTGAATGACAATGCCGACCCTGTGCTTTGGGTGAAATGAAATGGAAAATGAACAAAGCTCACGCAGAAAACGTCTTAATGACTCTTCATTATCTCTGCCACGGTGCCAAGTGATACAACGGTCGTGTTGGACACATTAATCCACTTTACGCTGACGACATATATGAAGTGAATGTCTTCATCCACAGCTGGGTGGGGAGAATTAGAATTCTTCTGCAAGTATGTCAAACAAAAAAGAAGAGTTAAAGACAATAACTCCCACACACTGATATGCTGATTTTAAAAGGCCCTTTATTCGTTGTCTCTCTGTGAAGCTGTTGTTTTGCATTCCTAAAGTATTCCAGTGTATTTGCATGTGGCTATTCAAAATCTGACCTTAGAATATTTTGGACAGTAGTTTTAGTGCTAAGCACAAAATCCCATTCTTTGGGGTGATAAACACTCTGGTAATGTAAAGTATGAAACTCGTTATAAACCTTGCGGCACTAGTCTGGGTCAGACATGGATGTTTTTATTTTTGGGCATCAGATTTAAAAATCTCTCATCAGCAGCTGCCATCAAATTTTAAAACTCAAACATATATCTCTTTTTCCTCTTCCAACTCAACCTTCACTGTCTATTTTCCATCCTCTGTCCTCTCAGCTTTTGAAGTTAGAAACCAATTTCCTCCAGATGATAATTCATGCCTGACCAATCTGCTCAACTATAACCACAGTTTAAAAGGCCCCGAATATTGATTTTCTCAATCTGCTTCCGAGTCAAAGCCTGTACACACATTTACTGCCAAACTGTTACGGTTATTAAACATGTGTGCTTTGATCTGCGCTCTTTGACTGAAGTATATATATATATATATATATATATATATATATATATATATATGTACATAACACATAACACATGTCCTGCTCTCCCCTTTGAATTATAAATCATTAATATACAACAAAGATTTGACATTTACTATTTTTTTTAGTTGATATGGTTATAAAATGAGAAAGAGATGAGTTATCAAACTCAAATATATTTTTTTCTGTTAAACAAGCTGTTCTCAGAGGAAAAGGTCCTCAGAACACAGTTTGAAGCTAGAAAGGTGGCAGGGTCCGCCACATATAAACAAAGTAAAACAGTACGAAAGAGTGTTGTCCTTAACGATCATGAAATTAATTAAGATATTGCTCCTCTGATTAAAATGACATCACCAAAACTCCATACTGCACCTTTAACTGGTAAAATGACATTTTCTTTATCCAGTCTACTGACCACTCAAAGCGCTTTACAATCCACTTCCATGCAATCACACACACACATCCTCACACTGATGGTTGAGGCTGCCATGCAAGGTGCAGACCCTCTCATCAGGAGCAATTTGGGGTTCAGTATGTTGCCAAAGATTGCTTTGACATTCAGCCCGGGGATCCAGAGATCGAACCACCTTCTAATTAGTGGACGACCCACTCTGCTTCCTGAGAAACAGCAAGCCCCATCATGGGTGCAATCACATATTTATTAGAATATTGTTACTTTCCATTCAGCCAATCAAATGGCTTTCATTTTACACCCCCTGTACAGTTGTCATAAATGTGGAATTAGCTTCATAGAGACCAAAACCGTTTCTTCTACCAGGCTGTGAATATGTTTACTTCTGTTGTGATGTTGCATTACACTGAAGCCTTGGCTTCATTTTTCAGCCCCGGAGGTTGTAGCTCGGTTCTATCATGAACAGATGGTTTCTATCCACAGTTACACTGACCACAGAGCAGCCTGCTGCACAACACAAGAGCCAGAGAGTGCTACCAACCCACATTAGCTTTCCTGCTAAAGTATCATTATGTAACTTACAAGCACGTCTTGTTCTGCACCATGCTGAATGAGCCACACCATTGGGGAAGAGTGCACTGCTAACTCAGTTCTCTGGCTAGATAGCTAATTAGCCTTGCCTGATAATCAGCTGCTAATTAGCTGGTCACTTAGTTGGGGTTAGATGCTGGTGTGTCTTACGATTCAATACTACTGTTAATAAAACGCCGTCAATGGTTTGAAAGCTGCAGCTCGTTCCCCTGCTGGAGCTCAGCCTGCAACATGCTGGCTCACTGTCACAGCTTACTGAGACACTCGAATACAACGGAGATATTATTAATGTGATATGTAATACCTGTGCTTTTCCTACAGTGAACAGTCAAAATGTCTGCGGTGAAAAAGTTACACACCCACACAGTACAGAGGAGAGGACTAAAAGAAGTGATATCACCTATCCGGATCCACTTTCTAAACTAATTTGTGTGTGGGAGTTAATCATCCGACCCAGAGAGGTGACGGAGAAGTCACGCGATCGCGCACGCGTCAGCATCAGAGTTGGCTGCGTTCCTCTGACGGCGAATGCTCCTTCGTCTAAGGAAAATTAATTACTTTTCAAATCCTCATCAGTGCTTCTCTCATGACCCAACATGTAAAGCAATATACGTTACACGGCCACGGAGTGTGTCCTGCAGATCCAGCAGTAAATTACACGGGCGTAGGAGGGCATGTCTTTACACTGTATGGCAGATCATTTTCTGTTCTATTCAGCTGGGCTTGTTTTACTCACTCCTCTCATTTCATGCACAATAACCTTCTTAGATGAAGGGCTTATAGTTGGAGCAATACAACGCATGAACTATTACTGAATATCTTATAACATTTCTATATTAAATTTTTAATTATATTCTAAATGGGCTGATATTCAAAGAATCATTTGAAACCACTTATATCAGAAGACTCCAGCACGATCACTAGGTTGATTGTTTTTGTGCAAATATCTTTACCAAAAGCCTTTCGGCAGATTTTGTTCATGACGCGGTTTTAAACACGTTTGCACTGCTGCAGGCTTTTGTTTGAGTTCAAAGATGTGTCAGAGGATTTTAGAATTATGGAGAAATAATAACTGAGTGGGTGTTAATTATGCTTCAGCAGCTAATGGCTCTCTTAGCATGACTTTGATGAGTGTGCAGCTTTAAAATAAGCTTATTTCTACCAACTGTACCATCAAGACCCCCCCCATGAAACATTTAGTATTTGAGGTGAGCGTTTGTCTTTAACACGCTCCTTCCCACACTTGCCTGTTTCTTCTGATTGCTATCAGCTCCTCTGCAAACATTTCATGTCCAGACCACTGCTGGCAGTATCAGCATCCCTCCCAGACACATTCTGTCCAGATGCACATCACACACGTGCGGCCACAGTCTACCAGGGAATCTATTTATTCTCCCGATGTCCCGTGTACTTTTTCATTACAAGTGTTATCATTTTAGTCATGGCATTGAGTCGCCTTGGAACGAAGCAGCCGCCTGCTTGGGGACCATCTATTATCTTGTGAAGTAGTGTGTCATTACATTCGCTTCATCCAATTAAAGGGACGATGGAGGAGAGTGAGTGAGCAAATACATACAGAAAAGGGGGGGTGGGGGGGCGGGGGCGGTGAATGAAGGTATAGGTTCATTTTCATGTCTGTTCCTTCACATGAACTATTAATCAACAACAAAGCAAATACTCTGATACTGTAGATCCACCAGCATCAAACAACATAATATATTAACGTCGTATGAGTATCAAAAGCCCACATATTAACTTTCCAGGACATGTTTAGAAGTAAAAATGTAATAAATACATGCACACACTGCCACAAATACAGACATTAAAGAGATTTCTGTATCTGGCTACAGCGGGTGGTAGACAGAGCTGGCTGAGTGTCACGCATGCACGCATTGATCACACCAGGAAAAGCGAGCAGGTGCGACTTGTCTTGATATCCCGGCGATGTCGGCCCCTGTTGAACCAAACCGGCAACGCTCTTTGAGTTGAAGTGAGCGGTGCGTGAGTCAGAGAGGAAATCAAAAAGGGAAGAAAGGGCGGAGAGAGGTAGGGGATCGTGCGCACCTCTCCTGTTTGCTTTGACGTCGAGCTCTGTCCTTGAGCGTGCCTCTAGCGGAAGGGGCCCGTGGTCCCTACCTGGCGCAGGGGGGGAACGAGGAGGCTGCATCACTGAAGCATCAGTCAGCCGTGGCGTAGCAGGGAAAGCGGCATCACAAAAGGGGGAAACTAGCCATATCCTCAGGTTGACTCCGCTGTTACTGTGCTGCACACGCCCACATACTGCAAGACATGCAGCTGGCACACATCACAACCACCCCCACACGCACACACACACTGATCTGCACCATCTTTTGGCGATTCAGTCTCTCTGATCTCTCTAATCTCTGGATGTACGACATCGCTCTCCTCCTGGTGGTTTTATATCGAATCTGACGCCAGGACAGTGAAAATAACATAAAGGATAACATTTGTGGGTACGCAGTGAAAAAGTTTTGACGTGTCTTGTTGTTACACAGTTATCTGTCACAACTATCTGTCCACCTGCTGCTTTTGGACGTGCCACAAAATTAATTGCGCACAACCCTTTGTGGAAATATGTCGCCTATGAGGATGAAAATGGAAGCAGATCTCAGTTCACACCCGCCTGCATTACCAACAGCGACCATTTGACACCATGCCGATGAGTGGTGTATTGTTTTTAACACGTTGTGAAAAAGCTGTTAAACTGAACAGGCTCCTAAAAGAAAATCTGCCAACGCGCACAAGGCCGTTCTCTTTTGTGCGCCCTGTCAGGTGGAAATTTCTAAAATGTCAACTATTTCACAGCGGCAGTCTTGTTTCCAGCCTTGAGCACCATGTACTTTTCACTCAGCCAGTGGGCTTTCGAAAGAGGTCTGAAAAGACCAAAGTTACATAAAATTCTCAAACAAGAACACTGTGTATTCATTAAGTTAGGGTTACTGCTTAAACTTAAGTTAAGGTTACAGCTTTCTTTCCCTTATTGATATGGAAATCACAATAGAGCAGGCTCACCTCTCTCTCAGGTTTATCCTCATGCTTTTGCTGTATTGCGCTGAGGTGAGTGAGCACGGCAAGGTGAGAAAAACTCAGCCGCATCATAGTCCTTCCGCCTCCTCTCGTCTAACTTCTCTCCGGGCTCTCAGTTCTTTCTGGCAGCTCGGACTCCAGAGTCCCTTTTGTCATTTCCACTTCAATTACAGCCGCCTTTGCGACAGGAGGCCCCCACAGCACTGCGCATTTCCAGGTGTCCCTTGAAAGACGAACCTCTTTGCCTGGCGACAGCGTATACGTTCGGTTTACAAAGTGATCAAACAGTCCAACACGTCTCTCCCGCTCCCTGTTTGAGTCCTCCCCCATCTTCCTGGACTAGCAGTGAGTAATGAGAGAGGGGTCTGAGCCAAGCTGTTTGGCTGTGTAATCTCTTTCATAATGCCCTTCATTGGAGGGCCAAGGGTCATAAATAAACAACGCAGCGGATGGCTGCGTGGCGTCACAGGCAGGCAGATTGTAAATTGGTCTTGCCTGGGATTGACGGACGGGGGGTTACGCCACTGATGACTGAAGGGGTCGCACAGTGCCGCGGTGTAACTGCTGCAGACACTTATCATGCTGAAGGTGTGGTGGGCGGGGAGGAGGAGGAGGAGAAGGAGGAGGAGGGGAAGCGCTGAATGGCAGAGCTGTCTCGGGGTTATGTTGACTGCTGGACCTTGTGATGATAGGGAACTCCCATCGGGAGATAAGGGACCTGGAAACAGAGTCCCTCTGCAGATGTACTCTTTGTTTGTGTGTGTGTTTGTGTGAGTGGAGGTGAGGCTGTGTCTGCTGCAGGCGTTTCTCCATCCTCCACCGAGGAGCGCATTTGCAAGTCACCGCAAGGTCAAAGCGGGCCTCGTTGCTCAGTGTCAAAATGGAGGGCAGGAAGGAGGCAGGTAGGTGGGGGGGGTGGGGGGGCGGGAGGAGAGTCATCATTGTCTCTGTGGGGGGGCCCCCGGGGACCTGAGTCCTTGCTGAGTCCTTGAACTCCTCTCTTTCCTGGCTGCTCACAAACACAAAATAAATTCCATGTGAAATGCGGCCGCACACAAGAGAGCAGAGGAGGAGGAGGACATGGTGTTTTTATGAATGATATGTTATGTGCTCCAGTGCTATAACAGGTTGAGCTATTGTGCAGGGGCCGGCTATAACTGTGACAAGTGAATTTCACTGCTGGGTGAATTAAGCACCTATCCATCTATCAAGTGCTGGTTATACTCTCCCAGACAGCCACAGTGACTCAGCCCAACAAGCGCGTCTGGTTACTAGACTCTTCAGAATCAGATTTAACAAACGCATGCAGTTTACGGTCAAAGTTGCGCAATCTAACATGTGCAGGTTGCAGTATTCAAATCTAGTCGGCATGTTTATATCTATCTCCATTTACTCAACATAATCCACTGTTTGCACATAGTTATTACATTACCTTACCATTGCGTAGTAGACCTGCTAATATTGGAAGTAAAAGAAAAGAAGAGTAATGGGTTTTTTTGCAGCATCACCCAATTATCTTGATGTTGTTTTGTGGCACTTGGTTTACGAAGCTGGGCTGAGCTCTAACCGGCTAAAATAAGAATAGGTTCACATCCAGCATCTCCCTCCAACATGGCAGCTACTCCTTCCTGCTGGGGGTGTGTGCTTTGTGCTATACAGGTTAACCACTTTTTAGTCCTGGGCTAGCAGCTGTACGACAACCTTTTACTACCGCTCAATCGGTCTGTGGGTCAAGGGTTTGTGTGCTTTGTGCTGCTGGGTCAGCTAGCTGCTTAATGACAGTCTCAGCAGTATTTTAGCATTGGGACATTTTGGCTGCACTTCCTCTTTCATTCTTGTGCAAATAGTTTGAAAACAGCATTACATTTGCTTTATGATTGCTATTGGGATGTGAAACAATTAGCTAAAAAAATATGACAAAGAAAGCCACAAGAATAACTCAGACTGTTGCTTTAATGACAACTTTGCTATTATGTTGGCATTATTCGCTAACACTGGCTAATCGATCATCTGAATTCTCCTTCATTTTTGCATCAATCTCTTTCCAGTTTCATTGAAATCATAGCATTAAAAGTGACACTTCAACTAAAAGCTACCACCTCCCACAGCCGTGCCACAGCATTGCCCCTTTTAACTAGAATTAGCCCTAGAAATACTTTTACATAACATCCCACCGACACACAGTACTTAGCATGCTATGCAACCCACTTTGGGCCACCAGAGACGGCTACAAAGCATGTACTCCCACGGATATGAGTGGAGAGTCAGCATGTGTGGCAGAGTGCTTACGTCCAGAGAAATAGTTTTGGGCAGAACTTTGACAGTTTAGGCCATCTTTTCCAGTTCAGTTGAAGCAGAAGAAGAGAAATGTTCCGAAATTTGAAAAGTGAATGTCAACATGTTTACCGAGACGGAGCGGCGAGTGTGAAACTCTCAGATGAGCATCGGGGAGAGGTGTCGGCGAGGAGACAAACACGCGCACTAAATCGACTAAATCCCCCAATTTTCCTTTTATTTGTCATTCTCTTTATCGTCTACCGCACCCTCTTCCTCACTCCGTTCTATTCTCTTGCTTCCTTTTGACTTTCTCGCTTCTCCTCTGCCTCAAAAAAACGAGGCAAAAATGAAAAATGACCTAGTTGATCACATTGGAAGTGATAAATGGCCAAAGAGAATTCTGCCTTTTGAGCCTCCTTCTAATTTTATGCGGCATCAAAACACCATTGTGCCAAAGTCCGAGCGCCCTCGTCGGAGTAAAGGCATCGCAGTGCATAAAAGCCCCCTTATGAAGTGTGCTGCCAGTGTGCGGAGGGAGTGCCTATTCATCTACACAGAGTTTAGCTTTATCAAAGTCATGCATGGTTAAGAGTATGCAATCGCTCACTGAATATACAAAAGACTACAGGATTTGGGCAAGGAGAGAGCCTCACAGTGCACACATCCTGGCTCATTTCTAACATCAAACACAACTGTTCAAAGAGGGAGTGTGTGTGTGTGTGTGTGTGTGTGTGTGTGTGTGTGTGTGTGTGTGTGTGTGTGTGTGTGTGAGAAAACACCTCGAAGAAATAGCAGGGAGTGTGAGAGAGAGAAGCAGGGGGTAAATGGTCAAAGCAGAAGTGGGCAAAGGAGATTTACCACGGAAGAGGAGCAGAGAATGAAAAATGTACTGGCTGTTCACTGAAGGCAGCGGCGCCTGCATGTCTCTCATTGGAACGACATTCTCATTTTCAAGCACTTTCACCTTGATGCCATTGATTGGCACCAACGGTAGACCTCAAAAATCATTCTCCAATCTGCATAAATCACTTTATTTTATGCCCAGCGAGTAGTTGAAAGCCAAACGAGTGGCCCCTTGATGCTTCAAGGTTCGTTTAAACCCACAATGCAACTACTCTGAACATGAAAAACATCATGCTAGAGCCCCGGCGAGCCTGGTGCGCTCTCAAAGAGAGGCCATGAGGTCTTTAAAAACAACACGGTTTATTTCTTTTGGAGAACAGATGATAAGCACCAGGAAATACACCACAAATATGCGGGCTGACTGACCAGGGAGTATCATGAACATCTGGCCCTGTGTAGAGGATTTCAACTCTGGACCAAAGTGATTGTTAAGGGGATAATTTGACTTGACAGGAGAGTTAGAGGAAAGGTCAAGTGATCAACAATATCATTAGGAATGCTCCTCCAGGGACCCAAGCAACCAGTAACCAATTTAATGGCAATTTGTCAAGTGGTTGTTGAGGGACTGGACCAAACCAGTGGAGCATTGGACCTACGATGTTGCGTGAGGCTTTAAACAAAGTCGCTTGTATGGCCTCGTGTAAAGCAACTCCACTCTCAAGGGCTATGCATGTTTTTTAGGGTCTGAAATTGAGCTTAAGAGTAAACTTTCAACCGAGCATGCAATAAAAAACTACACTGAGAGTCTTCTGCTTTTTGAGCGTGTTATTTGAGGACGCACTGCTCCCCTCCTCTGCTGTCTCGTCTGGGCCGGCGTTTCACACACAGAGCAGAGGGACACAGACAAGGATCTTTGTGGTGCATTCAAGTGCACCGTCTATACTAATAACTCTCTCCTATCCTAAAATCTTCCTTCAATAAAAAACACACACCTACATCTGTCATTATTCGCTCTTGCCCTTTGACCACAGCATTCTTAATAATTCGATTAAAAAATCACAACAATATTCCATTAAATTCTACGCAGGAACATTTTAACCACAAATGTCTGAAACCTAATTTCTGTCAACATTGATGTTTTTTGTCAATCCTTGTATAACTCCTAATGTAATAATAAAATAATTTACTGCATACACTGGTGCCACAGTTTACACAAAACACACAAAAGGGATTCAACAACCTCCTGCAGGAGAATCTATTACTGTAACTGAGGTATAAAGGCTTATAGGTGAGTAACATCTTCCAACAGTCCACAATCACAAACAAAATCCTTCTATAATTACATTACCACCTATTGCAAGCAAGAGAAAATTCTGAAGACTTTAGTAAACTAAACAAAGACTTTTCATCCCTTTGCTGAAACTGATTGATTTTTTTTTTAAGACTTCTCAAGACCTTCAGATACCCTGTCAGAAGGAAGATAAAACCCAGCTGTCTTCGAGAGAGGCAGGACGCTATTATCCTTGAAATGGTGTCAGACTGTCAGACAATCTTTCCTTGAAGGCAACGGCTGTGTTGAACTGAACTGTATATTTGAACAATACCAGAATATGTTGTGTAAAGAAAAAACAAAGAGAGGTTGAGAGATCAGTTCAAATCCTTTCCGTCCTCATCGTCTCCTCACACCAGGTCAATTGCTGCATGAAGTGGGTGTGCTTCGCCAGTTAGTCAAGAGAAACTATTGGATAATAGAGGAGGGGGGGGTTTCACACACTGCTCAACCATCCAAGAGCACTTCAGCTAAAGCAAAGTGAAGCTCACATTCTGAGGGAGAAAAACAAACAAATAAAACCTCCACTCGACTTTATTCCAGAGCGGTTATGTTCCAACAAAGCAGGAGTCGTCATAAGCTGCAGACAGCTCGTGCTGGTGACTGACTGCTTATGGACTCCTCACAAGGATGTGTCAGCCAAAAACTTTAAATTAGCCGCAAAGTGAAATACGACTCAGAAAGGAAGGGGAGGGGGGATTCACTCGGCCGATTTCAAAACAAAAGCGGCTCGCGACCTTCACTTTAAATGAAACCTTCATTTGTCAAGAGATGCTCTGACTGGCAAGGACTGACGGAGCTCTCTGCTCAAGTGGGTATGTGTTACCACTAGACGGAAAACAAAGCAGTGCTCTAACTCTACGCTGCTCTATATAAGTTCAAAGTGTGCTTCTCCCACAGACCTCTTCAACCTTGCAAACAGGAAGTGGCCATAGTTTGACATCTAGGAGCATCAGAAGGTTTGTCCGGCCCACTTCACAGTCCTGACTTTAAAGGCTGCAGCAACGCGACCTGCGAGCTGAGGTAGATACCGCCTCCACACAGCTCCGTCGGTGCAGACATATTGATCGATCTTATTGATACCTGTAAGGACCTGCTTTTGATTTGTTTAACATGCTCGGTTGTGAGATGCCTGGAAAAAGAAGAGATACTGTCACGCTGGTATGTGCACAACTCACCAGTCCTGCCAGAGAGGAGAACACAATCCTCCTCTTCACACAAGTAAATATTTAATGTCATCCAAAGAGAATTGTTGGGATTAAAAGACGAAGAAATTAAGATTTGAGAACACGTGCATTATAGCCAGAGAGTAAGGTCTGTTTTTACGTAATGTATTCTTGCTCTTGTATGCACCTGTTTGAAATCCTGAAACATGTTCGGCATTCAACTAAAAATACCAGCTTTGCCTCCACCTCCACAGAACACAATGCGCTGGACCAATCTGCAGCTTCACCACTAAAGGAAGAAAAGCAGAGCAGTACACAACAAACTGCTGACGAGAAATTACAAATAAATCAATGAAATTATGGGACTGTACTATGTTGGGATAATTGATTTTTTATAAGAGATGGAACTAGATGCCAATAACATGCAAGGAGACAATTTATAGTTGAGGAAAACCGGGAAAACAGTATTTAGAATCAAAGGATGTGCTGTATTATGTTTCATTTATGATATAAATATTTTGAAACACTTTGTACGATGTATTATTCACTCAATGGAGAGCGCTCCAGTGTTGTGTCAAAGCCTGCTCCCTTGCTGATACGTGTTTCCCCTCATCACCAGCAGGACTCCACAACCTGCCCTCTTATCAGTACAACCAGGTGTTTTATTCTGCCCTGAGTTCTCTGAGTTACCAGGTCAAATTGGGATTTTAACAGTTGTTTTTTTTTTTTGCTTTGGACAGTAGCCAGAGGTAGCTAATGCTATTTTTGCAAAATTGGCACCGACAGCGTTACAACAGGGGAAACACTATGAGGGGGAAAAGTTGAAATGTTGTCTTTTCAGCTGGATATACAACCTCGGTGTTGTTTAGACCTGTAGTTTTTTGGGTCAAGTTGTAAGTAGCAAAGACACACACAACAGCATCAGTTCCATTTCTCTCCCATTTCCCCGAACGACATCTGGCTACTGATGGAAATGTATGTATATATGCAGTGACCCTACACTGAGGCCGCGCTGGGTGACTGGCAGTTTAGCTGATGCTATCAGAGCGGTCCTGACGCAGCAGCAGCCTCCATCCTTCAACAAGTTAAACAAAAACCTTAATCTGCATTTAGTGCTCGACCCTGGTGTGATCTCCAGCCTGCTTAATCCCAGATATGATTTGAAATCTTGTATCAGCAGAGAGTGAGAGCGAGCGCGGCAGGTCCTGTGGGGAGGCCGCTGTGTTCAAATGTCAGCCAAAACAAATAACCTTTCATCCCACGGAGCGCTCATTTGAACCCAGCCACACATTAAAAATCAGCTCGCACAAGGCCGAGGAGAACCTGCGAGGTGCAGCCGCACTGCTCTGGCTGCTGCTGTCAAAGGGCCGAGATGTTATTCTTCTCGTGCTGCTCGCCAATTGAAGCACCACCACAGTTTCATTTAATCTGACAAGTATAATCTTCTGAGATTGCCCTTTCCCGCTGTGATGTTTGGAAAGCTTATAAAAGACTCACTTGATTGATCTGAGGACACTTTAAGAGGCCTTACTGTTGTTCCCATGCCATAATCACAAATACAGCCTTTGAAATGGAATAACGCCAAACAATGCCAGTCAGTGAGGGAGTCAACCGCGCAATAAAGGCTTAATAGGTTTATCGTTGCTTCGAAATTGACCGTCTGTGTGTCTGGAAATCTGCCAGCACTTCAAGCCCATCCCCGTTAGTGTAACCACAGAAGCTTGTTGAGGTCGTATAGGAAGAAATAAGAGATGTTTCATACGGTAAATACGATAAACTCCTCTATAAATTACTATTTTCATTGACGGTCAAAGTCATTAAGTAGGGTTCAGACAGTCTGAACGATGCAAACACACACTCTCCCTCACTCATCAAACCCTTCGCCTCCTGCTGCGCCAAAACGGATTCCCCCCGCAGCCAGCATTAAAGGTTTACGTTCCTAATGACCAGCAATAATTCACCCGTGATTGATCAGCGAAATCGACTGATGGGTTACACCCGCAATGCCAGGACAGAGGCTTTAATCTCCGAGCCTTCTCCACCGCTGTATTAAGCATTGTGTTGCCTGATAGCTCACGGTGCAGTCGAATAATTCAATGCCACTGGCCAGGGCCCAGGCCGATATCTCACTGTGGTTGGATGTCGTTTAGCGGCAGCGTGGGGGTGGTGGTGGTGGTGGTGGTGGTGGTGGGGGGGCCCTGCATTCGCACTTCACTCACGAAGGGGGGTGACCACTCGCCGCAAGGACAGCCGGGGGAAGATGCATGAGTCGATGGCGTAATGTATTCATAGGGAAAAAAGATGGAGAAATTGGTCTTGAGACATGATGAAGCGCCCGCTGAGGTGTCTTTGATAAATTATGATGAAGCTATGCAAATAAGGCCTGCAGCTGGATTGCTACCGTTCAATTAGCCCGTCGCCGTGGTGGTAGACTAATACTTGGACTGGGTGAGCAATGAATCCATCGAATACTGAAATTCATATGAGTTTGATATCCAGCGCAATGATGAAACCTAACGCAATATCATGAGTTCGGTATGAAGAAGAAGAAATCCAGATGCTAAGATTGGCTGTAATCTAAAAACAAACACTTTGTGCATGGGGAGTCATGTTAAAAGGCCGATTAACAAGCCAAGCAGCAAGACGAAGACCTTCAAAAATAAAGGAATGTTGATCGCAAATCTGTTTCAAAGAACTGCTTCTACATCTGCTACAATGTTTCAACTGTAACTCATCGTCATTCTATTTCTCTGACCAAACAAGAGAAAGAGAAATGAATACCCCTGACTCCTCAGAAACATTATCTCAAGGGTTGATTGAATATTTAACAGAAGTGGGTTTAATAATTTAATTCTTTAAAAGACAAGATAAAGTGCTGCAGAATGGATGGTCCACTTTGACTGTTTGTATATATGCATATAGAATTCACGGCAACTAATCTGGGCAGCAGTTCAAAGAAAGCTGAATTGCCTTTAAGATACTGGCTGTTCCGCCCCAGGGCCCATCAACATCGCTAAAAGGCTATGCATGAATCATCCATGTATTCAGTTTTTTTTTTATATTCATGTAACACAGAGGTTACATCCGCCCGTTTGTAGTGTGTGATGAGATGCGGCTTTGAAGTCAAATTTGTTTTTTTCCCATTGCAAAAGATTACGATCGTCCACTGAAACCGGATGGATTTTCATCCTCGCTGAACATCTCTTGTATTTCAATTAGGCTTCTGCGACTCAGTGAAGCTCTCCCTCTTTGATGAGTTT
Source organism: Acanthopagrus latus (assembly GCF_904848185.1). Classification (NCBI taxonomy): domain Eukaryota; kingdom Metazoa; phylum Chordata; class Actinopteri; order Spariformes; family Sparidae; genus Acanthopagrus; species Acanthopagrus latus. Next base: position 8,112,849 of record NC_051062.1, read on the forward strand.
AGACATTTCTGCATGATTGGTGCTTTGAATATCACAATACAGCTGGAAAACACAATGTGCCCGGCTGCAATTAACAATGACATCATGTTAAAATACTCTTCAAGGCTGCGAAATGCAAATTGTATGCAGATTAGTAACATGATTCATGTATTAATTTGGCATGCTGAGTGGTGATTAGATGAGTGGGAGTAAGCAGCAGTCACTAATGCTCAGCAACGGCTAAAAACAGTATGGTGAGAGGAAGGGAAAGGCGGCGATTTCCTTATTTTACTCAGTGTGAGAGATGACCTTTCCACACAGTCCCTGCCTGTGGCGCTAAGGAAGTGCACACGAAGGGGATCTGAACTTTAGCTTGCATGGAGTGAGACATATGTATGCTAACTGTTTGCATCTCTGCAGGCAATGGAAGACACGGACAGGGCAGTGAGACGGAAAGACGCAGAGGGAAGAAGGAACAGAGACAATGTCGACTTTTCTAAATGTCTTATTTAAAAATACATTATCCTGATGTTGTTACAGTGCCCAATATCAACCTCAAAGTGCGAGATATCCTCCCACCTTTGTGGGCGAACTAAAGCTGAAACTATGTTCCACCAAATGTGTACATAATTACTCCTACTCAGCCCGTGAAATCAGTCTCTGTCTGCCTCATGTGGCTCTGGAGGAACTTTGGCACATGTGAAAAAAAACCCCAACCCCGATGATGTCACAGTGATGTCATCAGGTTTGTCTTAGCTTTAGCTACAAGTCGCACAATTGAAGACAAGGGGGGTTGAAAGAAGATGGAATTTAACAGGCAGAGAACTAAAGATGCTCTCGCAGTGCATTATGGGAAATGTAGGACCCAGCAATTGTTGGCACTTTGCCCAGGCTCGGGACTAAAATGTCAGAATATGTCAGTCTCTGGTGCATTAATCTAAAACATTAGCATCTCTAGTGAGCCTCTTTAATGTACCAACAGCTGTCGTACCATGTCTTCTCTATATTTATATGCACAGAGCTTAGCAATATGGATAGCCTCTTCAGGCTACATGTGAACTCGCTGTTGAGAGTTGCATATTATCCATCAGCACTCACAAGAAAATTGTCAAGGGTAAAGATGTTTATGTTCATGTTTTAGTGAAGCACACGTTCAGATATCATGGAAACAGGAGTTTAGTTGGGTAGAGTTACAGGACGTGGACGAAACTCCATATATATGAAACTCCATATGTGTTTGAATGTGTTAATTAAGGATGACAGTGACATTGACCTCTGACATTTGGCCACCAAATTCTGATCACTTCATCCTTGAGTCATAGTGAGTGATTGTACCAATTTTGAAAAATTCCCTCAAAGTGTTCCTGAAATATCGCATCCACAAGAATGGGACGGACAGACGGATGGATTGTGAAACAATTCCACACAATACTATCACAAAAAAACACAAAACTGTGTAGCTGCCTCCGTATCAAGCATTAGTACACTGTATCCCTGATCATGTTCACATTAGAGGTTATGAAGACCTCTGACACAAGCTGTGGGAAACTGACCCGTAATCGATGTGGATATTTTGAGGCCTGATCTGAAAGCGACCTGAGGACAGTCAGACCCAAGCACCAACACTAACTGCAGCATAATGCACATCAATCACTGAGCAGCCGCGGTCGTAAAGAGCAACAACACGTTGCATCTTCCTGTACTTTACACTTCATATCGTATTCTCCGTCATGCCTCGAAAAACACAGTTTTCTCCTCTGATGATTATGATGCTCATCGCTATCGCAGCTCATAGTGAGTCTGCTCACGTATTTGAAATGTTGACATACAAACTGAAACCTGCAGCAAAACAACACGAGTCTACTTGACCAAATTAGACTGACTGTCACTTTTCTTCTCAACCTGCCTTAAGAGTCCAAATTTGGGTCAAGTGTTTAAGATTTACCTCAAATTTCAGCTTTGTCATTCACATAACAGGAGCAATCTGTGACGACTGTATGAAACAAACAATAAACAATGAAACTTATTTTGAGTCAACCGGTATAATTAAGTATTAACCTCGTCCAAACCACCGAGTGACCACCGGAGACAAAATAATGAAAAACCTGCAATTTAAGAATTGTTTTCACGTCTTATCCGCAAAAAAAAAAAAAAACAACCTCCAGTCATTATACAGCAGACACCATCAACCCTCTGCACTGGAGATCTTGAGATTGTAGCCACTGATTGGAGCTTCTTTGCTCGCTCTAGAGCATACAACAGCCAATGAGTGATCGTGTACACTATATGGTGCTTACGGAGCTTTACAGTAAAACGTATCCTTTGACATTCAGGATTGAAAGCAAATGCAAAAGAACATCCTTTATGGAGACAAGAGATAGACTACAAAACCCCATCTTAAATAACCTCCATCTCTTGCTCAGAAGCACTCCAGAAAGGAACCGACATAAAGCACCGGTACGCACTGGTTCCCCAAACACTATATTTTCCTATTCAATAATTAATTTAGTAAATCCCTTTGATGACAAAGGGAACCCAGACGACCTAAATGCATGCAGGGTTGATAAAGCCTCTGCTTCATTAAACAGCGAGATTGAAGCAGTGAACCTCAGAGGCAACAATAACTTTTTATTCTTCTGTTTCACTTCCAATCTCCTCCGGAAAGAGAAAGCTCCGTGAAATACAGGGCCACTGTGTCTGCCTATTATGAAAGGCCTCTTAAAACCAGAAATAGGCTACATCCCTGACTGAGCAGCTATTTGACAAGCGGACAAGAAGCTGTGGTCAGTGTAGCATACCGCACCTGACACAGCTGGCTCTCGTCCAAGGCAATATGGGCTCCGTCTCTTCACACCATGTCTGTAAAAGAAAAAAAAAAACAGAGAGATGCAGGTCAGGAAATCTGATATGAGACTGCGAGAAAAAGAGGATATTAGAAAGGAGAGAAGGAGATGCTGTGAATATTGTACTTGGAAAGCTAAAAGATCATTTTTCACCAAAAAAAACAAAAAACAAAACACATTTGACTGAGGATAAAACATCACTGTGAGTCTGTAAAAAAGCATTTTTTAACATGAATAAATTCATTTCAGTTAAAAAGTTGATCCCATGTGTCAGAAAACTAAACAATAAATCAGCATTGCTCGTTATCAAACAGCAGCAACACGTATGCTTTACTTCATACAAACTGCATGAAGGCTCATACCAACTCAAATTGATCTTGACGCGGACCATGAGGGAAGTTTTAAGTGTGATCAGCCGGTGGCTCATCAGTATGCTGCGCCCGCCGCCACCGCTTCCTAACTATGGCAACAAAACAAGCGGAGACAGTGGAGGGATCTATTGATGTTTGCTCTTTTATGAGAACTTATCATTCAAGGCCCGCTTACACCCAGAAAGGTCAAATGAAATTCTCTCATATCAAATTGAGTTTTTCGCTTGATTAATAAGTGTCCGTGGCAGATGCTGCACCCACACACGTCGAATTTCTAAACATTTCTCAGGTTTTCATTTACCTCGGGTGGATGGCACTGAGCCGCTGGAAAAAAACAAACAAAAAAACCCACAAGTTTAATTAAAATATTCCACAAGAACATATTTAAGTATGGCGCCTGAGATTTGGTGAGCGTGAGGTCTCACTGTTGTTCAGGTAAGACTGCTGTCTGAAATCACTACCTTAGCATTTACTCCTCCATATAAAACACTCAGCAGTCGTTTGAGCTTCTTCTGAGCTTCACATAACTGTAAACAGAATATCTTGTCTGTGTATCCAGAAATACAACCTTCAAATAAGAACTCAAAAGATTTATCAATAAGAAGAATATTTCTTGGATGCATACAATCATTTGGATACTCTGTGCAGCACATGGGGATATACCAGTGCCCTGTTCAAGGGCATCGACAGGGTAAATACCCTAATATGCATGCTTTGATGGCAGGGGAAACTGGAGCACCCGGAATCTCAAATGGAAAGAGAAAAGGCTAATAAAACCTTCATGGTGTGGAAATCTACCTGCCATCAAGGTCAAGAGAAAGAGGGAGGAAACACCCCATCAGGTCAAGATGGAGCCCTGCCACTGCTCCCGCTAACAGGCCGACAGCAATGCACTCTTGGTAATTGGGAAGAACTTGCTGGCCTTGGATTTGAGTGGCTTGTCTCGGCCGCGGCGTGGAGTCAGTTACCTGATCTGCTCTTAGGACACGCGGAGCTGTCAGGAGTCATCACAGCCCTCCATTAACATGCCGCTCACACGCTGAAATGGCTCTCAGGGAGGGGAGTGAAAACATGACCGCATACACGAGCCCACACACAAACACACGGAGGAGAAAGCTCATGAGCAATCACGCAGCAAATTGGTTTACTGTACAGATGTAGAGAAATACTTATTAGTGCATTACCAACATGCTTTAGTGGCCTTGGCACCATTCCACCTCATCATAGAAGCTAATTCAGACATTTTTCTCATACATTTACCTCGTTGTGGAAACATGCCTCTGTCTGCCATTAACATAATTTTCTTGACGCTGGAAAAAACTGTGCCATTTGGAAAGCATTACACCCCCCCGTCACCCTTCTAATCAGCATAATATGAATTATTGCCATCATTACAGTGGGTGGCCGAGAAATAACAATAGGTCTTAATTATTCAACAACGAGGAATAATAAAGGGAAAGCAAATGCACCTTTAGTTTCTACTGCCAACAAACAGAGTGTGAATCTCTCTCTCTACACTTTGGGAACAGAACCAGGTTTCGTTCCTCTGTTGTGGAGATCATTTCTAAGATCGTGATGAGTGATGAGTGATGAGCTTGCCACCCCCCCCCGAATATACTCTTTGTGTTGTTTGTCTGTGAGTGCTCAGTGCGGAAATTACCATAAGAGCCCAATAAAAATATGCTTTGCAATTGTTTTTTTGTGTTATAATTTCTAGTGTGTAATTGTTATTGTTTTCTGTGAGCTATTAAATTGATGATCAGGAGGGTAGTTTAGCTGAAGCTCCTCTTCAAGCCAAGATCTGGTCCCAGATTTGAAGTTTAAGTAGGTTGCATCATTAAAAAAAACTATTGTTTTATTTTGATCATAATGAAAATATTACTTCTTAGTGAAGCTAGTAAGTGTATGTAGTGCACTGTGGATTGCTGATGTTCTTCAAATGTGGCTATCCCCACGCTGATGAATAAACAGAAGAAACACCCTGAATTTAATGTGCTGCTCATAATAACTTGTCTCATTATGCACTTAGAAGGAACAGGAACATTGACCTGGAAAGAGTTATATCCAGAAAAAGAATAAAAGCATTTGAAGTTAAAGCTAACGAGAAGAGGCTGTACTGTTAATGCAGGTTTAGTTTAGCTTGTTAGCATGCTAATTAGGACAAAACACAAAGTACAGCAGAGGCTGATGGGACTTTAATTAGTGTTGCAGGTATTTGGTCATAAATCAAAGGACTGACAAATTGAGATTGTGACCTGACTGCAAGGCCATCCCAAGAGACATGCTGCTAGCATGACGATGATCTCATCTGTTGGCAAGTTTGCAAAATTCAACTAACAGAGCCACTGTGTTGCCTTCTGCACCACATTGTTAAATACACAGTATGTAATCTCTGCTGTTATAGCACAAAAGGAAGCACATCTGTCATTTTGCCACCAAAACAGGTGGAGGTATTGTTTTCTCTGGTTGCAGTCCCCAGGTAGCGGTGGAACAACTGGAATAAATGTGGAAACTCTCACAGCTTCTTTTAGCGCTGGGACTTCAGATGGTTCGAAGCTGGCAATCCATCTATGAGATCAGGAAGTACAAAACCTGCTTACTTATTAATACAGTCTGGTGCCTTACACTGCGCTTTCATACCACAGATACCAGGATTTCTAGGTTTTTGCTTTGTTCCAAGTTGTGCTGAAATTCCAACCTCACATGAATACTTTTGTCTTTGTCAGGCGGAGCTACATGCGATATATATGGCAAGACAACAGCTGAATATATATTTCACCTGTAAGAGTAAGTAGACTGATACGTGACAATCACACCTCAAAAGGGACGCCACAGTGTTGTTCCCTGTTTGCACCACTTGTGTGACAAAATTGGGATCAACTCTTTTTGAACCCTGCGTCCGAGCAAGGCAAAAACAACACAGGAACAAGAAGCAACAGGTGACCTTTCTAGAGCTGATAGCCAGGTCACAAACATAATTGCCACTTATTTATTATTTATTTTCACAAGCCATGTACTTTTAATATCACTGTGGGTGGCTGGGTTTGATCACCTTTCAAGACATGTAGTGAACTCTGATCCGTCCTGTAAGCCAGCTGAGATTAGTCTTCCTATCTCTTATTTCAAAAGGATTGAAAAATATCTGACATTAATTTATTGTTAACTTGAAGCACCTGGAATGAAGTATCATTACTGCAGGTTGGCGAGGTCAGACTCATTACAGTAGACTTTCCTTGATAAAGGCTTTAGCTGAATCCACAAATCCGCCGGTACTGCAGGGTGCCTGTGACCTTTCAGAACGCGTTGCCAATCAAATTTCAGTCCGTCTTAATGGAGACATGGTGATTACAGCCGACATGATCCAGAGCTATAAACCGCTGCCCTTCAAAAGGATATGAAGTAACTAAATGAGTGAATATGGCTGAGAAGAGATGACTTTCCCCTAATAGAGAAAATACTGTAATGATTTCATCAAGGTTTTCATGGATCACTGTCTCGCTCTGGTAATGATCTCATGGCTAATCGACACATCTGTCACCGTTGGCATTCGTCACAACGTCCTATTGACACGCCAACAATCCTGACTGCCGATCAGGGCTGCTAAGTTGAGGAGTGGGGAGGTTGCTACAAATCATAGTGTATCTGTGTGGTCTGAAAGTTGAAACAGATACTGTCAGATCCTTAGATACCCGCCGGGCAGAAAGAGATAATTAACTTTCAGCTTGAAGGCCTCCTCAAGACTTCCTGTCAACTGCTGTTAGCGTTGTTGACAAAGTCCCCGGCGACATGTAACGGATATGGAAATGCCGTTCGATTTCTCTTTTTCTTTCCTTTCATTTTTGTGGCTTGTTTCAATTATGTCGCGGGTGATCCACACTCGGTCGACACCTCAACACTGCTGCTCGGTGTAGATATGAAACTCAAGGTCACATTTTTCACTCCCCCTGCCCACTGAATCGAGTCTGAATTGAAATTCTTCCACAGATCCAGATCACATGGGTCTTTGCCGAACAAAGGCACAACTCAGAACAGAACTACTGCCAGCTTTATAAAAAATGCCTCCTTTCTCACTTGCAGGAACAAAATATTGGCTTTTAGGTTGTGCATGCTTGAGTTCCTCTGTCTCTATGGCTGCCTAACCAACACTTTATAGCCATTTTCAGACGTTCTGATAACAACAGATTACATCAAGAACTCATAAAAACACAGTTAGGCATGTATTTTTGTTTTTTCCGGCAAGTAGCTGCTTGCATGACCCTAAACGTCTTTCATACTGGCCAGTGACAGGTCAGCTTTACACTGATGGCTAACACAGTGATCAGAGCTGTCTGAACTACTAATGTTAGTCTAGCAAGGCTTAAGCAGGTAGATGGTTGGTATGTGGAGGTGGAGAGATAAAGAGAGAGATTAAATAAGGGATGTGAACGAACGGTAGTGAAAATAGGTCGACTGATACGTTTCTTTCCAGGCTCATATGAGGAGACTCATAACCAATATTTGGAACCGATACACATTAACTAATTGGACAGCGTGGTCTCACTCAGTGGGACTATAATCGGTAACTAGTACTAACAGCTGACACCGCATGTGATTTACTAACTCAGAGAAGTTGCTCTTCAAATATATTCAGTCTGAGCAACATTTCATCATGTTAAGAGACTGTGCCTGACTGAGCATCGCATTATGAATGGTGCTTTAAGAGATGCTTGTGACTTTTTAGTTTTAATGGAAATGACCCAGATCTAATTGGCTATGGCCTAGATCCTGATTACTCTAATTAAGCACCTGGAGCAGACAACACACGATATACTTGTCTCATAGCGAGGCCTGCCTAGGTGTTTTTAACATAACTATAGGCTTAATTGGTTGACCTTTACGGCGCAAATGGAGGTATTATTAAAGCCCTAATTGAGCCTCCCATTAGAATGGGAGATCCTGTCAATTAAGTCCTTCAACACAAGGATTTCTGTCTCTCTCAGCAGTTATCATCGAGGGCAAATGTCAGCTCGAGATGGTAAAAAGTCTACCTGTCATTGCTGAGGAATGAAAGAAGGTCTCACAGAGAAAGTGGTAGAAATGGCCTCACTTTTGTTAAAACCCAAGGCAATTACTTTTCTTATAAATTGAATTAAAGTGCTAAAACACAGGTCTTTACAATCTTTTGACTGACAGAGTACATTCATTCTTCAGGGCCGGCTGGAGTCATGTCACTTAGTGACTAATGTTAAGATGTTTAAAACATCCCTGTACTGTAGCGCCTGGGGAGAGAAGTGAGAACAGCACTTGAACATTTTCTCTCTTCCTTATATTCCCTACTGAATAAAGTCAAATGGAACAGAGATTTACACAAGAGACAAGCCAACATCCATAAAACATCCACTTTATGCTCACATTTACATCTTATATCCAGTGGACAGTAAAGACAACCCTCTTCAGTCTCTGCCTATTTTTCAAACTGCTGATGCATAGTAAATCAAGTAAATTACACATCCCGTGTTTCAAACTACAACAACTATCCTCCTCTTCCTCTCCTTCCTCCTTCTGCCTTCAGTGCTGAGAGAGCAGCTGCACTCAGGAGGGAGAAATAGGTCATATCTCCATAGATCGCCTCTGTAACCTCTCAGTTCATTACGATCGCGTTTAATGAGTGGGACGCTCTCCAGGCATTCTCTGGCGCTGAAGTGTGTCACCGTCATTCTGCTGCACGCGATGCCGTTCAGCAGGTAAGTGATCCCCCTCTCCCTCTCCCCATGCAACGGGATGATTAACTAATATTTCCAGTCTGTGGCGAAAAATAACAAGTAGGACACATTGATTTGTACCTCGGGCCAATCAGTGTAATTTTGACGGCTCGGTGCAGCTGCGAGAAGCATCTTTACCTCGGGTTTAGTCAAAACAAGATCGCTGGAGTCTGACATATTGCATGTGACACATGAGCGAGCAAACAAATTATGTACCCCCCCCTTCAAACCCAGGCTGATTGGCGGAGGAATTCAGTGAAAATCTGCATGGCGATGAAGAGGTGAGACACTCCTTCGTGTTTCAGAAAACTACAAGACAAATTAGAACAATGAGTGATATATTCTTGTTTTTTAAGAAATGAAGATTAATTGATTCTTGGTATTTGCATCAGCTCAGAAAGTAATTAACTTTGTAAAAAGAAGGAGCAATGGTAAAGAGAGTAATTGGAAAGAGCTGTGAATAAACTGGTGGTACGGTGTTACCTTGGCTACCTCAAGCCACATTTGGCCACAGATTGGAGGTGACAGTCCCAAATGAATAGGAACAAATGGACGGGCACGGAGGAGATTAGTGATTTGTCTTTTCAACACTGCCAACAGAGCCGGAATTCCACATAAAAAGTGTCATAGGTTTTTCGCTTTTACTACTGCCGGTTTTATTTTGGTATTGGATACTTCACGCTTCCTGTCTTTATGTTTTTTATCCCACCTTTTGAGAATGCTCTATTACTTTCACCTGTCCCTTATCATTATTTCCTTCCTTGTGCATTCAAGTCTGCATCCTGGCTTCTCTCTTTATCAGTTCCTCTGTCTTTGTCCTCACATCAGTTCCGTGTCTCTCTTGTATTTCCTGAGTTTGCTGCCTGTATCCTGGTGTTATCCTTGTCAGTACTTTGTTTAGTTTTTTTGTGCTTGCTTTTTCTTACACCTTTCTGCGTTCCGTGATGTTTTCTGTTGGGTTCTCTTTTGACACACATACCAAAAGTAAAATTTAACAGATGCTAAAGGGACTTGCAATAAGTTCATTCAACCAATTCAGTGAAAGTGAATAAAATGTATGAGAGAAGCAAACTGGCCACTTTTACAGAACAAGACTTTCTCTTCTTTTTTCATCCACTCACTGTGTGAACAGGTGAGTATTCAGTCAGCAACACAAGATATGTAGGTCTAATACAGCCTCAAACACCAGCAATTAGATCTCTATCCCGTGGGACGAGCAGCAAGGCACTCAAGAAAAGCATCTTTGCAACAAACTTTAACTGCTTACTATCGATTTTCCACACATTAATAGATAGTGAAGACGTGGTCCTGAATGGCACTGTCAAATATGAAGGATTTTAAATGATTAATGTGAAATGACAGCACTAAACTCCCTGGCTGAAGATTTGTGTTAATTATTCATTTTAATTGTGTTTCCCCAAGCAAAAAGTATAGCTAAGAACCCATTTTTGTATTTTATTTCTTTAAATGTTTTTTTTCCATGATTGATTAACTGGTGGGCAAAAAAAGTAAAAGAAGAGAAAAAATGCTGTTTAAATAAATACATTTCATACTATGAGCACGGCAGGCAGAGTTGCACTTTGGACAGGAAAATCAGTAAAGGGAATCTGGGATCCTCATAACATTTCGCATCTTAAAAATAAAATATGACAATTCTTTTATTTATTTTTTAAGCTTTGGCCCTCGAAGAGAAAACGTCTGGGCACCTCTGGGCTACATGATTAACTACAAGCCTCCTCCACACAGGGTGCATCGACTGATATCAAAACGGAACTGAGCATGAAAGAATCGGTATTGATGAGGTGTTATCTAGACTTTCTAAAGTCAACACAGCGGCAGGTAATTTACAGAAAGAGAAACAGAAAGAGGCAATGTGCGCGGATCTACTTTTGTCTTCTATTTTCATTGTGGTTTAACGTGCTGAAAATTAAGAAAATGTCAATATTTAATTACCGTATGGAACACATGAATAAATTATTCTTGCGCTGCCTTTGAGCCAAGGGCTCCGTGTGTGTACTTTACATATGCCTGTTACATTACAAATGCATAAAGCTTTCAGCGCAAGTGCATTGAAAATAAATGATATGGAGAATGGTGCGGCTACGACAAGCTAACTGTCGAGAGGAATATACAGAGAGCTACAGGTAAAAGGATTACTCTCCTCTTCAGACTCGGCCTACAGTTGGCATCGCCATCGAGTTTTCATTGAAGCCCCCCCCCCTTCCCACCTCTTTGCCCCTGTCAAAGGAAAGAAGAGACAAGCCCTTGATGAGAGCACCTTTGATCTCACGGAGGCGCCTCTGCTTCTCCTCCTTTCTTTCACCCATCATCCTTCCTCTCCACCCGGCTGGGGAGCTGTCAAGAGTTCTGAGGCCTCGCTCCCTGATCGCGCCCGACCACGTCTCCGGGCTCTTTCATCCACAGGCCCGATGCTTCTGGAAGGCGGCTAGGGCCCCCGGGAGGACATCGCCGCCACCCAAAGTCTAGCCTCAACCAAGTAGCCGCCACCTCCTCTCCTTCTCATCCAGTTAATCAGAGTTGGCTTTTTCTTTAAGTCGCAGCGCAGCCATTAGTCAGCACCGAGGGCTCATTTCTCACTGTTAACAGCTAATTGTTGCAGCGCAGACATTGGGGCATATGAATGCTAAGAACAACAAGGTGCTATGCCTGCATTGATCAGGTTCACACATTAAATGTGCACAGCAAATAGGTCAAAACATCATTTCTCTCCTTTATTCTGTTAATATATTAAACTGGTTGCTGACATAGCTAATCAATTCAAGCCCAGAGGGAGGTGTTTCGCTCGTAGTTCGCCTCCGATTTACTCTTGTTATTTACACTATGTGCTCCGACCTCATTGTTTATCATCACTGCACGGATCTCCAAGCAATTTTTCACTTTAGAAAAACAGTTGGACTTGTAAATCCCGTTGTGGGATTTCCTTGTGTCATCTCCGCAGCCCGGCATTTGTTATCTTCCCATGAAGAGATCCAGAGACTGGTCCATGCTTCAACAACGCAATGAGCCAAGCCCGACTTCAATCCCTTGTGCTATTACATATTCAATTAAATCCGTAGTCTCCTCGCTGGTAATGGTGATGAATATGCAGGGCGTTAATTTCTTTGTGTCACAGTCTAAGACGACGGCGAAGACATCGGAGTTGACAAAGCGTGCAATTTGATTGGATTTCTCGTTGCCGCAGGACAAACTGGTGGAGGTTAATGTTGCAAGCATGGACCAAAGTGTTCCGAATGAGGCGTGTGACTGACACACTATGCGTCACTGATATGGGTCATGGAGACATCACACATACGAGCGAGAGACGCCTTCCAAGAAAGATGCCTTACGTAACAGTTGGGGCATGCTGTAAGATACAGAGTGGGTCTGAAGCATCAGTGCAGTAATTTCTAAAGAGGCAAAGCTACTTTTTCTTTTTGGTACATTTCCACTATTAGCAGTTTGAAAAGAAAACTGAATAATTGTCGGGATGCAGTGAGCCTCATTTAATAACATTCATCTTTTCTTTTGACAGATCTCTTCTCTGTGAGGTTTGCTAATATGAGTCAGATTAATCAAAGTCTCTTAAATGGACAACGTTGCCATAAACTGCTTATTTCAATTTTATAAATGCCATCCGTTTATGAGGAGCTGCACATTCAGTAGGTTTAATTAATGTGGCTATTTCTATACAAGTTCCATTTTCAAAAATGTTACCAGAAGGAGCTTTAAGTCCTGATGCTGAACATCAGCAGGTGAACACTTGACAGATGTGGCAGTGTGAGTATTCACATGAGGGGAGCAGATAATATTAGAACATATTACTACAACTGTCAGACATGTGTAAGAGCTTTACTGTGACAAGAAATAATGAAGAAATTGTTTGTACGATGCTATTCTCCAGTCAAACAGATGAATGGAGAGCAAATTTTGTTCAAATCTAAGAGAAAATGTTAAATCGGCAACAAATTAGAGGAGAAACGACAAACCGGGTGGGAAGGAGAAACACAGATCAACAGGACTCTCTCCATCGAGTCAATGCCTGTCCCTTCTCTCTTGTTTGACTCGGTTTCTATCACTCTCACTCTTTATCTTCTTTGCCTCCTCCCTTTTTCTTTTAGCGTGTAGAGTTTGCACAAGTATTCCGGTGCATCCACCAGCACCTGGGCATAGTGACCAAGGAAACTCTTATCTCAGAACACACTAAATATGTTTGGAGTTTGAACTACAAGTCAGACATAAAGTCAGACAATGACATCTACAGACTAAACAACTAATCACAAAGATTACTTGCAGATAAAACAATAATAAAAATGATTGGCTGCGATCATTGCAGCTATGTGCTGCATTTTGCATTTGCATTTGCAAGGGTAAGCCTGTTTGTTAACAGTTTTCAGTGACAGCGCATACATACATACGCACCCGATTCACATGGACAAAGAAAAAATCCAACTAAGGAGTTCTGTGCAGAGAGATGCCATCATAATTCAGTAATCCCATCTCGTAATGTGAGATGAGTTCAAAGACATCTAATTTGTTCAGTAGGTTGAAATAGCTGGCCAACCGTGACTCACACCTTGCCAAACAAAAGAATGCAACCGTTGCCTTAGGAACCCTCAGAGCGGTGACAACAGCTTGCACTACGCATGAAAGGGATTTGTTCAGTCCTATTCCAAAGTTATCGCTTCTCTTCCAGCAAAGCCATTAAAAGTTTTGCGGAATCGATGTTTCAAATGTGTTAAAACTCAAGTTGCACGCGACGAACGAACTCCAGCGAGCCTAAATTGCTTTTCCCCAGAATGGCGAAAGATAAAGCGCTGAACTGATAATAGATTGTTTTTTTAAAGTTGTAGCTTTAGTAAGCAAGTGCTAAGCCAAGGATAAGTTGGTATATTTGCGCAGCTTGAATAGAAAAAATATGTTCACAGCATCATCATCCAGACATCTGTGAAAAGGCACTTCTGACCAATATTGGCTGTGAAAGACATCAGCGGATGACACTGGCTCTGTATTGATTCATAGTGTGGTTCCAGGTGTAGACGGTGCAGCTGAGGTCAGGCTTCATTACTGTAGTCATTTCAGTGCAAAAGCTACAGACATGTACGTATATATCTATATCTATACACACAGATATATATATATGATATATTTAGGATTAATTCAAGTAATTTTGCATTCAAATCCTTGTATTTATTCCATCTGTGGTGTAGGGTTATATGAGGGCGAGGGCATCGAGGTTAGGTCATTTGCTGATACCCCAGTAGTGCTGTCAATGAATATTCTAAATTCAAATATATATTTGAATATAAAAAACAAAAACAAATTCAATGCTGAAAATTAATACTCGACTGTTGAACAAAACACTTCAGCGGCTGCTTTGCGAGTGGGCGCAGAGTGTGACGGGTCAGAGACCGGTCACAGTCACACTTGCACAGCGTCACTCACTGCAAAAAGTGAGACGCCAGAAAAACTGCAGCAGATGCAGATGGCAGAGAGAAGAACGAAGAAACTGGCTTCGTCCATATGCAAGGATGTGACGGCGTCATGGCACGGGCTTCAGAGAGGTACCATATCCTGAAAATACCTATACAAGTAGTTATGTCTCGTTGTTTTAGTTTGTCCTCCTGTTATGAACATAATGCGCAAACATAGATATTCAAATGGTTCGAACCTATGTGTTTTTTTAGAGTGAATATTCGAACGTCATTCTGGAGCAATTTTGACAGACCTATACCCCAGAAAATCTTTCTGTTTCACAGTCCAATGTTGGCAAAACTCGAGTATTGGTTGCGCTCTACTGCAAGTCATTCTGTAAACAAACTCAGTGTTGGGGTGACAGCTGAAACAGCAGTAAGCACACTTCCAAGACAGTTTTTCTCCTCTGACATTCCTCCCTTCCTTCTTTCATGCCTACTTTGACTGCACTGCAGGCATAACCAGTTTATCTCCCAAATTTCTTAATCCTCCATCTCCCTCTCTCTGTCTTGCAGCATGCACTGTGAAAATCGATAATAGTGACAGAGCGTGGGAGGCAGAGGCTGCCAGAGCGGTGTCATCCAGAGTCGCTGATGTCACCTCCACTGTAACCCCACGTCGGGAGCGCTGCCAAAGTGCGACGTTCTACCGCTGATTCAGCCGGCACTCAGCCTGGCAACCATGGTGATGTGCACCGTGGGATGCCTCGAAGTGTCATTAACTGGCATGGAGGACTGTTGGTCGTGGCAGGGCTCTGTCGCATGCTTTCTGCCATCACACACACACACACACACACACAGCTGTACCTGGCACAGGTCTCTGGGGAGAGGCAGGAGGAAGAGGCACGGACAGAGATACAAAGAGGAGGGATGGAGATATGATGGTGGGTTTTTAAAGGAGGAATAAGTGCGAGGGCATACCAGGAGCAGAACTCGAGAGAGTCGGAGAGTAAGAACCAACAATGCAAGGTGAGAAAGTGAGAGGCAGAGTGGGAAGCAGAAAGAAAGGCAATCGAGTGAAGTCAGGCTGACTCATTCCCCGAGGCTCATCTGAAAATGCTCTTTCGTCTTCTGTTCGCTGTCTGCCGAGTCCACATGAACAGCGGCGCGTTCAAAAGACGTGCCATCCTCCACAGGAGAAACAAATAATGGATTCATAAAGAACTGCCTCGTCCTAGTCGAGGTACAGTCCAGGACAGTCTCAGAGGCAGCTTTGACGACTGGCTCATGTTGTTGAATGGATATTTATAAAGCCGCGCTACCGGCGCTGTACTGTACTGTGCTGCACATCACAATGCCCAACTTTTATGTTACAGGATTAGGAGGGATCAGTTTTTCTGGATCAATAGGATTATAGCTGTCGTTAACCCCTCTGAGATGAAAGTATCACAACCTACGGAGAAAACAAGGGGATGTACAGAAAAAAGTCTGTCGCGGGGTGGAAGGAGGACAACTCTGCCTCTACGCCGCACACCAAAACAAACTGTTATTCCAAACAGGAATAATCCGTACTTGGAAGCAAACAGAACGCCAAACTGCCCACGGCGCACAACATTACCAAAAGCGCGCTGGAAAAGAAAGAAAAGAAAGCTCTGACTGTGTCGAAGAGCCCAAATAGAAAAATCACTCACTGTAATTGGCCTGCCTTTCTTCCCTTTCTACCTCTAGAGAGGAAGAGAAACATAGAGACCTGCGTCCTCAGGACTCGCACAATAATTGGCTTGCTTTGCAGTTCACATACAGGAGTCAATACCTACCATCAAATCCACTTTGAGCTGCTTTCAGCCCATTTTGTCCACTGAGGCTGAGGCTGCTTAAAACTTACAGCTTGCAGGTAAATTACAGAGGCTGCAGCCTGCAACATCCCTCACTGCTTCTCTGCTTACAGATGAAGAGAGCAAAGAGAAATGTGGATTGTGTGTGGTTTGTATGCAAAGGCGCATGCTTTTTACTTATTGATTTACTGGTGGAGGAGTGCGTTGGCTATTATTTTCCTACATATGATTATTTAATGCTTCCTGCTTCAACGCAGCATCATTGGCTCATGTGGGAGGTAAATGTAACCCACGATTACAGTTTGCACAAGCTTTCCTCGGAGCACTTGACCAGGTGTGTTTGCAAGTATGATTTGTGCGTGTGTGTGTGTGCATCTGACTGGCTGAGCACTGCTCCCACATCAGGCCCTCACTCTCAGCAGCGCCAGATGGATCCCGGGAAATAGCCAGGGAGAAAATTAAGAACAACAGCTGTCAAAGCAGTGAGGGAAGTGAGCGAGAGGAAGATGAAGAAGAAGAAGAAGAAAGGGGAGGAAGAGGGGGGCAAAAAAGGTAGAGAAATCCCTGTAAATTCATACAGTCGCACCTCACCAAGGTAAAGCCGGATTGGCATTCTGCGAACAGCTTATTAGGAAATTTCATGGGAGTCGTGAAGTGATTATCCTGAACCTGTCAGCTGCAAACAGCATGTCAAAATGCCACCCAGGCATTTCCCCCTCCAGGTGGCTGATGCGCTCCTGCAATGAAAACTAACCATGTGTTCATGAGACTGATGGCTGATGAGGGAGCGTGAGGTTGGAGGGATGTATGTGGAGAGCAGATGGGGGCCAAATACTACGCACATAAACACATATCAAACATTGACTCTCTTACTCTAATGCAAAAGTGAGCGCGCGGCAACACGCTGCAGCACTCGAGTGTGAGCGATTCCTCTCGTTCCCCTCATGTTCATCCGTCTGTAAACTGATTTGATGCGTACGGAGCAGATAATGAGGGGTGTGAATGAATGAAAGTGTGCCACTCCATCTCCTCCTCCCCCCTTTATGCTGTCACTCTGAGCTGTTTGATCAGCACAAATCATCTATTATGTATTTCTATCTACATGCGCGAGGGAAGGCAGAGCAGGCTTTTTTACACCTGTCAAACATAGAAGCCATTTATAATGCCTTACATACATACGTGGTCATTTGTCCTACTGATAGCTTGGTTGCGTGAAAGGTACATTTCAGTCAGACTGTCACTTCTTCTAAAAGCCTACTGGTACTTTCAATGCTTCAGAAGTGTTAGCTAAGTGGGATAAGCAGTAATAATAGTGTAAGTAGTGCTGACTCTTTAAAGTCGCTAAGCTACATGTTCATAAATGATTGACACACCGTATGAAAAAGCCAGTTCGACTAATAATAATGTGGATATAACGTTTAAACATGAAATGCTATGTTCTGACCAAAGATCTATGATGAGACAAGTTAAACTGCATCTTCTCCACCCAGCGGCAAACTCCGAGCACGCCGCCTTCTTTTTTTGAGCACCCCACTCAGAGTCGAAAATCTTTTGCCTCCTACGGATCATGCCGAGCACCTATGTCTTCCTTGCTCTGAAGTCCCGATGTTGAATTAAAAAAAAAACCGGACGGATAGCAAACCGCGAAGAGGCAGTGTCAATCGTACAGCGTCGGTTGCCAAGATATTGTTGTCATAGAGACAAGATGCACCTGCAGGGTTTTTTTTTTCTTTCTCTCAGCGCACAAGCTCTTCAACTCAGCGATCTTGAGCGCACAGCCGGCACTTCTCTGCCCGAAAAAAAAAACTGAGCTACACTGGCACGGACCCTTATACCACCATGACACTTGCTCTCAATGCAAGTGACTGAAGATTTTTGTCTGTTTTGGGTCAGTTTATTCATTAAAGTCATTTTCTGCCTGTAGAATCTGCAAACAAGAAATCGCAATCGAAAATGTAAGCTCACAGAAACAGGCTGTCAGCACAGCTCTCCACATACCTTTGACTCATTTTGGTTCTATCCTCCAAGTTGTCTTTCATTGTTTAGACTCGGCCCTTTATTTTAAATTAATGGGAATTTTGATGCTACAGCGTATATTGCTGTGATAGCTGTTGAGGCTTTGAAGCTTTGAGAATAAGCTAATTGGACATAGGTGCTGATTCTAGCAGAATTTTTTCTTGTAAGTCTGACTCACTGACAGTCGTGTCTGGGACAATGCAGAGAGCTAACAATGAAAACCGGGTAAACATTTGTTTGAGTTGGCATGTGCATAATTACTACACAGTGATTTGATGTACACAGCAAAGAAAGTTGAGCTACAGAAGGATGCCGAGGTAATAAAGTGTCTTCAGGCTGTTGTTTTGAACTTTGCAATTCAAACCTAGCAACTTTAAAGACATTATTCCATATTCATAACACAATACTTCAAAAGTAGCCTTCACCCTCTCTTTTATTCACTTTTGAGCTTGCGTGAGAGGAATTGCTCTCGCTCTGCAAGCTAATTTGGAAATGCAACGCAAGTCCAAAATACATAAATCAAATCCAAGTTCTGCGGTAAGTCTACTGCCCAGAACAGAGCAGGCTGGAGTTGAGGATCATAAATAAAAACATGCTTTTCTTTTGTGCTTTTGTTTTTGACATCAATGATAAAACAGACAAGCTCGTATTTATGCGAGGCCTTCCACAGCTTTTCTGAATGAACAGCTCCATGTTGCTTTGATCATATATGCCACAGCCTCAAATTTGTTTTTAGTTTGTGATTAGGTATTCTGTTGGGGTGCTGTTTATTTCTGTCAACAAGATAACCTTGAAGTTACCGTCGGGATTACTTGTGCAAACTTTTAAGACACTAAGTGAAGTCATTAAGATTGCCGATCAAACTTGTGTGCCGTGTGTGTTTCTGGCTACAAATTCTATTTCAAGATTATTCACCTCATCAGCGGGCTGATTCAGATTCAGTCGTCCAAGGATGGGATATTTGAATTTTTTCTATCACACTGGTTCCTGCATATTTTTTTCTGGTATTTTTTTATTCAGCAGAGTCAAGGAATTAAAGAGTGACTTCACAGGAGGCTGAAAAGGAGCGTTTCATTACCGTCTCTGAATGAAAGTTTCAGGGGCCACGAGATAAATCTGAAATGTTTGGAGTTGACATGTGTCTTTGGTGGAAATGCTAAAATCTAATCAACATTTAAACATGACAAGGATCTTAAAAACACCAAAACACCCTTCCTTTTTGGAAGGAGTCACAAAAGACCAATCACTTTAATTTTCAACAACACATTGGTAAAGGGTAAAGAACCATAACTTCTAATGGTCAAATAGACACAATAAATGCATGTATAGAATCTGAATCAGATCAATCAAATCTGATTTTTCAAAATGCCTATCAAGTTTGGCGACTTTGCCTTGAAATAAGACTTAAAATGCCTTTTCTTCCCCACAGGTTATACTGCTACCATGCATGTGCAGGGTTTCACAACACCAGCATCTTTTATGGCTCAATAGAGTGCCATAATCCAATCAGAGCACTTACACAAATTGCCGTTTAATGTCTAATGTTTCAATAACCTCACCTAGCATGGTAATCATGTGTATTATCATCTGTTGAAACTGTCAGTGTAGCAACACAACTGGCTGATATGTTTCCCGGATCGACAGTTACAAAGCAGACGATTGGAGGAAGGGGCGGAA